>NC_141828.1:5857287-6059787 GCF_982586985.1 Callionymus lyra
AAACATTACCACTTTAGTCCCCTGGCGTCGCCTCGACTTTAAATCGCATATAGTTGCTTTGAACTGTTTTTTTTGTTTTGTTTTATTTAAAAGGTAAAACCTGTTATTTTATGGGATTATATGAAATGATATGTCCTTGTTGGCACTTTCATAAGTTAAATGGGTTTATCTGTAATAATGTGTCGATGTCTGTGTGTGTGTGATTTTCTTGTTTCTCTAAAAGCTGCAAAATGTTTATTCTTGTGTTTTTAATGTTTTTTATTTTTATGTGGAATGTGAAGTTTTAATTATCATGACAAGTTTGTTTCTTCGCTTTCATTCTATAGTGTTGGAATGAATAAGTGACTCAGCAGTTAAATAACCTCTTTAAAAGTACATTAGTTATGTACATATATGTTATGTACATAACTAATGTTATTGAGCTGGTGAATGGATAAAACACATGTTAATAGAAACATTTAGATTGTAAAACAACTTTGTCGCCTTCACAGTTTTATATTGAGAAACACAAAAACCACAACAAAAACTTTATGGTCCTAACTTCAAAAATAAAACCTTAAAAAAAACGAATGTACAAGTGGAGATCGAATCAATTGACGACAGTTTTACATTGGAAGTTCAATCTTTATTAAAATAGGTTTGTCAACATTGATGACACATTTCCTCCTTTATCTTGTTCCATGATCTTGTCCACCGCAATTCCCGCACCTGGAACAAAACAAGAAGACAAACTTAGCAACAGCTTCGTCTCCAGAACTCTTACATGTTTCTCATTATGTGTGTTATCTTATGTCATTCTTTTGTTCTGAACTGCCACCACAAAATAAAATGGAGTGAATACAACACTGGAAATAAAGATTTCTGATCCTGACATCAGTGTGAAGTCGTCTCTTACCTTTTTGGACCATTTCCTTAATCTGACCATTTTTTTCGTCTCCAGCATTTCCACTCAAAGCACCCATCCCTTTGGACCAAAACAAGAAGACAAACTTAACACCAGCTTCGTCTTCAGAACTCTTATATTTTTCTCATTATGTGTGTTATCTTATGTGATTCCTTGGTTCTGAACTGCCACCACATGATAAAATGGAGTGAATACAAGACTGGAAATAAAGGTTTCTGATCCTGACATCAGTGTGAAGTCGTCTCTTACCTTGTTGGAGCAGGTTTCCACCATTTCCACCCAAAGCATCGATGCCTTTGGACCAAAACAAGAAGACAAACTTAGCAACAGCTTCGTCTCCAGAACTTTTACATGTTCCTCATTATGTGTGTTATCTTATGTCATTCTTTTGTTCTGAACTGCCACCACATGATAAAATGTAGTGAATACAAGACTGGAAATAAAAGTTTCTGATCCTGACATCAATGTGAAGTCGTCTCTTACCTTGATCGAACAGGTTCATTTCCTTCTTGGGTTCGTCATCCTTTTTATCATCCGAGCCACCACCTACAAACATGCGTGTCAGTGAATCACCAATTTCTGTTTCAAGTTGCTCCAGCGTTTGTGGCAGCAGAACGAACTCCAGGAGACAGTTATTGAGCATTAAGGATTTCAGATAAGAAGGACTTGATGAGAAATGTTTACATTTTTCTTCTTCTTTTAAGTATAAAACTCCATGGAAAACGTCTTGTCAACAAACTCTTCTCAGAGACGACACAGTCAAGTCCTCATCAGTCGAGTCACAATGTTTTAACAAATAACTGGTTCCACGTACGACCTCCATACTCACACACTGTTCCCAAAAACATCCATATTTTGGTGCAGAATCCCCCCCCCCGTTCAATACTTCTACTAGTCAGCGTGTTTTGTCAGAGTCCTCATTGACACCGTGATAGTGATCGAGTCGTGTGCATCCCTGGTCGAAAAAACAAACTAAGTATTAAGTCATTACTTACCGACAAGTCCTTTGGCTAGGGCATCGAAATTCATTGTTGCTGATGGTGTCACCGGGAGTGATGAGGTCCATCTTATAGCTGCCGGTGTACCAGATCCTCCCCACTGGCATGGGGTGTGTCGACCGGTATACCAGGTCTAGGCTGATCTTTACGACAGCATTATTGAGTATCGGGTTTGTTGATGCCCTGAGCGACTGACGTGCCCAACGTCACACAACTCCACCCAAGACAAAGAATCTGGTGACTGTGTTGTGTTGCTTTAGTTTCATAACAGGAGTGTTATTGTCACGATTGGAAGATTGACTATGCGGCTATGGTGGCTGAGAAAACCTCCCAACAATCGCAAACGGCGCAACACAACAAACTACTACTATGGACCCATTTCGGATAGTCTCAAGCGAAAAGTATCGGGAGATATTTAACAAATAAAAGTCGGAAAAGTAGGTTAAAGGAATCAAATATCCCAATCTGACTATCTACTAGGGGTGTAAGAAAATATCGATAAAACGCTATATCGTGATATATGCCTCGGTATTAAATTGCACTGTATCGATATTTAAAAATATATATATGTCACAGTACAGATTGGAATGCAGTAGGATCTTGAAGCCTACTTGTACAGATTGGAATCCTGCTACTGAACTGGGATCTTAATATTAATATGTAAATCAGAGAAAAAAACGTAAGTTACTGACTCGGTATAAAAGAGCTAATTTCTCCCAGTTTCAAAGTTGATGTCAGTGACAGCATAAAGTAGCTTGATCAAGTGATGGCGGCAGATGTTCCAAGATCAGGGTGTGAACTAGAAGTGATACTAGAAGTGATACCATGCATGACGCTTTCAAACATTTTTGATAATGAAAGGTTGCGGTCTTTAAAACTTGGCGTTCTTACTACAGGTATTGTGCTAGTACATTCCAATATTCAGATCCCAGTTCAGAAGTAGAATTCCAATCTGTACTTGGACAGATTGGAATTTTTGTTGCTGTGTGCGGATGTTTGGAGGAGAAATCCCTCCACTGGATTCAACAGCACTAACTTTATGAAACGAGCAGAAACAAGAAAGACGAAACAAAGCGGTTAAGTTCGCTGTTCTGTAGAGACGAGATAAACTTTCAGTCGACGCATAAAAGTAAAACAATAACAAACGTTCTTGTTAGTGTTAATGTTGACTTCATCATTGGAATCTGTCTCGTACAATAACTAGAGAGTTTGAGTTGAATACTGGTTGAATGAATCAGTCGACGCTCCATTAATTTTGAATTTAACAAACTTCAGGACGATTAATGATGACACAAAAGGAAAAATGTTTAGTCATAACAGCCTTAAACACTTTACAAACATACTTTTAAACCGTGTTAATCACAGATCAAATGATTTTTTTCAAAGGTAAAATATATATTTAACCTCAGCTTTTAAAATTGATGTTTGGACTCATTTTAAAATGAAGCAGGAATCTCGTTCTGTGTACACTTTGTTAATCCAGAATGACAATAAAAGATGTCTAAGTCTAAGAAATCACATAGTTTTGGGGCAGAGTTGTCTCAGATTTTTACATTCATGACATCCACACATCCATCCATCCATACATCAATCCATCCATCCATCCATCCATCCATCCATCCATCCATCCATCCATCCATCCATCCATCCATCCATCCATCCATCCATCCATCCATCCATCCATCCATCCATCCATACATCAATCCATCCATCCATCCATCCATCCATCCATCCATCCATCCATCCATCCATCCATCCACCCATCCATACATCAATCCATCCATCCATCCATACATCAATCCATCCATCCATCCATCCATCCATCCATCCATCCATCCATCCATCCATCCATCCATCCATCCATACATCAATCCATCCATCCATCCATCCATCCATCCATCCATCCATCCATGCATCCATCCATACATCAATCCATCCATCCATCCATCCATCCATCCATCCATCCATCCATCCATCCATCCATCCATCCATCCATCCATCCATCCATCCATCCATCCATCCATGCATCCATCCATCCATCCATACATCAATCCATCCATCCATCCATCCATCCATCCATCCATCCATCCATCCATCCACCCATCCATCCATCCATCCATCCATCCATCCATCCATCCACCCATCCATCCATCCATCCATCCATACATCCATGCATCCATGCATCCATCCATCCATCCATCCATCCATCCATCCATACATCCATGCATCCATGCATCCATCCATCCATCCAGACATACATCTGAGACTTACCGTCTCTATATATTTTCTGCCTTAACATAGAGACAGTTTTCCAGAAGATATTGCAGGAAACTCAGTAAATGTTGAATGTGTTCCACTTTGCTCTTGGAACAAAAAAATAAAAAACATTGTCCAACATGTCTCTAAAAACTCATTAGTAAAAGTTGGAACACAGCAGTGGCATAAGTTTTCCCCTTCTGTCTCTTTCTCTGATCCTGCAAGCATTATGGAAGATAAGAGGAGAGAACTCTGTTTCCTGGAACTTCAGACTTCCATGCTAGACACACATTTGCATCTCATGCAAATGTGTGTCTAATGCCTGCATTTAAAGCCCTAAAAACAACTTCCCAGTACTCCCAGAACCCTCCCCCTAGGGGGGTCAGCAACCAACGCAACAGGCAGTGACAGTAATTTTTTAAAAGTTTATTCTCAAAACCATCAAGGTCACATTTATGTCGTATTTGTGTCGCGAATCTCCGTCTCTATCGCACATACTAGATATTTGAGGTCAGTCTATATCCTGAGCTCACATTAGAGTCTCTTTGTTTTTGTCTTTGTCAGCAAAACATCTATTCTCTGACATTGACAGGCCTTTTGTCTTGTGCTCACCATTAGCGCCAGTAAGAATTCCAACTTTTATGAGCAGGACAACACCCTGTTCTTGTTCAGCAATGTCTCAAAAAATGTAAACTGGTTCGTCTGGTTAAAAGTCAAGAATCTGAGGTCACCACCCAAAACAACTCTGACCAGCGTGAGAAACGAAGAGTCAATGTCACCTTTAAAACCTTTATTTTCATGATCTTTTAAAATGTAATATTGGACCCTTGTGAAGCCCTGTCTTAAAAATCTATCAATACAATTCAAGTCTTAAATTTCAACTTAACTTATATAAATTAAATACTATTATACGTATTTAAACATCAACGTGTTTCTGCTTTGTTTTTTATTCTTTTATTGATCTACACTTGATTATTTCTCTCTATTTTTGTCAGTCGACATATTCTGTTTTTATTGTGTTTGAGAAATACTAGAATAAAATAGTTATGGTTCAACACAAATATTTCCCCATAATAGCTTCACGAGTACAAGAGTCGGCTCTTTCAAGTCAAAGACGGAACCGGACGAGCTTGTTTTAACACAGTCGATCACGGGTTCCTATTAGAGACCTCAGTCCTTTGCTTTTTTATCTCTTGAGTTCAGCACATTCGTTTGATCCGAGGAAGAGCGAAAATTAGAATTAATACTGTGAATTTATTTAAGTTGAGTTAATTTAAAAAATATTATAAAATTAGGCCATGCAAGACCTCAAGTACAATTAACAAAAATCAAGACACAAAGTGAACAAAAATGAAGATTATTTAGAAATACCAGAAGTTCTGTGCAATCGGTCCAGCCTCCGTCAAATCCTGGTGCATCCACCAGATTCTATCAGAGAGTGACCCCTGACCTATGAACTTGCCTTCCTTACATGCACCTCCAGAGACTCCTCCAGGGGGTTTATGACCATCACGCTATAGCTGGCTAGGAGAAGATATCTTTTACAATCTAGTTCCGTCTCAGATCTCTGCAGCCAGAATTCGTTGCTCTAGTAGAAGAACTCACATTTCT
This sequence comes from Callionymus lyra, assembly GCF_982586985.1. NCBI lineage: Eukaryota > Metazoa > Chordata > Actinopteri > Syngnathiformes > Callionymidae > Callionymus > Callionymus lyra. The sequence continues at coordinate 5,863,057 of NC_141828.1, forward strand.
TTCTTTCTTTGGTTCTTACTTTCAGATCTATTCATGGTCAGACCTTCCATCAGTGATCTGATCCAGACTTACACCCCAGCTCGGGCTCTGAGGTCTGTGGATCAGAATCTACTGATGGTTCCTGAACTTCAGGACCAGAGGAGAGAAATCCTTCCAGACTGTTGCTCTTAAGCTTTGGAACGATCTCTGTGTTTGATGATCTACTGACTCCTTCAAGAAACATCTTTGTTTGATGATCTACTGACTCCTTCAAGAAACATCTGTGTTTGATGATCTACTGACTCCTTCAAGAAACATCTGTGTTTGATGATCTACTGACTCCTTCAAGAAACATCTGTGTTTGATGATCTACTGACTCCTTCAAGAAACATCTGTGTTTGATGATCTACTGACTCCTTCAAGAAACATCTGTGTTTGATGATCTACTGACTCCTTCAAGAAACATCTGTGTTTGATGATCTACTGACTCCTTCAAGAAACATCTCTGTGTTTGATGATCTACTGACTCCTTCAAGAAACATCTGTGTTTGATGATCTACTGACTCCTTCAAGAAACATCTGTGTTTGATGATCTACTGACTCCTTCAAGAAACATCTGTGTTTGATGATCTACTGACTCCTTCAAGAAACATCTGTGTTTGATGATCTACTGACTCCTTCAAGAAACATCTCTGTGTTTGATGATCTACTGACTCCTTCAAGAAACATCTGAAGACACTTTTATTTGAGCTTTTCCCTGATTTTCTGGGACTCCTGTGTTTGTCTTATGTGTCTTGATCTTTTATAGTATAGAGTTTTAACTGTGTATTGTTTTTTGATTGTTAAAGCGCTTTGTGACCCTGGGGTAGAAAGGAGCTTTACAAATAACCATTACTTACTAAATGGTAAGTACTTAAGTACTTGACTAAGTCAAGTCAAGTTCTTTTATTGTCAAATATGCATGTATTAAGACATACAGCATAAATTAAATTGTGGTTCTCTCTGACCCATGATGCAAAACATAAGACATTAAACACTTAAAACAATTAAAGACTTAACAGTTTAAGACTTAAACAGACATTAAATAAGACATTCAAGAAAATAAATAAAAATAAATATACCGTAAAAAATAAATAACCAACGAAATTAAATAAATAATCAACAAACTTAAATAATCAACTAAAAGACAGAATTTAAACAAAAAAAACAAAGAACAAAGTTAATGCACAGATAAAAGTTAAAACAGAGATTGATGGTAGGACAGGGAGGGAGTTGAGTCTCCTGACCTTTAACCTGCTGGTTCTGCCCTGAAGACTGCCTGACGGCAGCAGCTGAAGAGGCTGTGGGACGGGTGAGTGGGGTCACCAGTGATCCTGATGCGGTTGTTATAAATGTCCAGGAGGGGAGAGACACCAATGATCCTCTCACCTGCTCTCACGACGCGCTGCAGCTTCTTGCGGCAGGAAACTGTGCAGCGCTGAACCACACGGTGATGCAGCTATATAAGCTAAATATATAAATAAATAATAAACTATATATATAAGTATACTTACTAAAGTTAGTACTCCTCATCTCAACAGTTTACCTGAATTAAACACACCTGTCCACAGAACAATCAGACGCCCACCATCACTGATGGTCCCTCCTCGGCTCAAGATGTTGAGAATGTTTGGAAGAGAAAAAACACACAAGAGTTCACACACTTTCAATACACACACTGATCACCCATTAGAAAGCAGGATGTTAAAAATAATATAGTTCAACCTTTGTTTGTTTATTATGAAAGCAAATGTCATGAAGTTGATATTGTTACCATCTGATAAGCGTGAGAACATATCTGAGGGTAAATCTGAGAATCTTAATTCCACCTTCTTGTCACGTGCAACAAGAAATATGTTGTGTTTGTCAACACATTGTTGCACTTGTGAAAACGCTTTTGTGCGTCGTTATGGAATTATTTTGACCTTATGTTGAGCTGACTAAGACAGACAGAAAGTACGAGTGAGAGACTGTTGACACACACAGAGACTACACCTATAATAATATATAGTTATAGTTATAGTTATAATAATAAGTATGTGATTCCCTTTTTGGGGATTTTGTAAATTTGCTCACCCACAAAAAAAATGTTTTTTTATACTTTAAATGGCAGTTTCATTTTAACAGTGAGAGAAAAAAAAAAGAAAGTCCAGAAAATCTCATTTAAAAATAATAATAATAATGATTTGTATTGCATTGAGTGAGATAAGTTTTTGATCCCCGAACAACCATAAAGAATTCTGTCTTCCACATAATTCTCCACACATTAGTCCTTTCACTTTAATAAAGTACTCCTCAGGTCAACAGGTTACCTGAATAAAACACACCTGTCCACAGAACAATCAATGAATCCAGACCCTCATCCTACAGGAAATCTGTGGCGATTTTACTGTTTAGTTTACGACAAACTTTTAAAATGTTTTCAAAAATAATAACATCTTCCAAATACCAGCCAAGAAAAACAAAAGAACAAAGAAAGAAGCATGTTTTTTTTTATCTATTATTTTATTATGTATTATTTAGTACATTTTTAAGTAGTTTTTTTTTTTCAAAACACAACATGAACAATGTTTAACTGCACCCAGAATTCCATCAACAAAACAAACCAAAAATAAAACATGAAAGAAACAATGACGAATCCGAACCTGACAGTCGCTGCACACTCACGGAAAAATACAAAAGGAAATACAAACATAAAAGTGATGACAACACTAAAAAGAAAATGATGAATGTTCTATTTAGTAACACACGAGACAATACGTGCACGTTACCGCCTCCCAGCGGCCAGAACGCCTCACTGCGTCGATTATATTCCACCGGTCAAGCGAAGTTTTTAATTATATTACGTGAATTACTACTTATAATGTTTTGGTATACATTGTTGAAAGTCAAACTATTCCAGACTTTTTACTGTTGTTTACTGTACTTTTCTCCTAGATTTCCAGTTGTTTTGGTTTTATTTAGCAGATATCCATATTGTTATTATTTTGCCTCAATATCTTTTAACATAAAAACATTTAGGGTTTTAAAAAAAAAAGGTTTGTTTCGACTTGTCAATAATACTCAGTGTGGACGTGGACGCCAGCAAACGTTAAGAAAAAAAGGAAAAAAAAGTTTTATTTTCTTAAGACTAACCGGAAGTGGGGCCTTAGCTGTACTCTGGTTTCCGGTCCCGCTGCGTCCGTTACTTTCTCTGGTGGTTCTGGTTCCAGGCTCGCGGCTCCGGAGGATGATCCGAGACCCGGTCCTGCAGGCGGGCTGACAGGGCGGCGCGGAGGCGGGAGCAGCGACTCGGATCCCGGTAAGAAGCGAGAAGACTTTTGCAAGATGTCGGTTCTTGAACTTTCATGGTCGGACCTCGTTTTCTCCGAGCGTGCACGTCAGCGTGCATGCGCGGCTCGGTTTCCATGGTGACCCTCGGCGGAGTCTCTCAAGTTAGCTTCAGAAGTGGCTAATTGTTGTTAGCTTTCCTATTTTTTATCTTCATTCCAAACAACATCACGAGGAGGACAAACCACTAATTTACTCATATTATTGTATCTGTATCCTATTTTATTTGCAGAGTAAAATGTGTTTAACGCAATTCATTTGTTAATATCTTTTTTTTTGTTGTTTAATTTTTTGGTCAATAAAGTTAGATTAACCAAGAGAAGCCATTTTCCCAAAAAAGGGGCAGAAATCAATATATTCAAATAAAATAAAACGTTTATATACAGACATTTTGGCTGGTTTTATAGTTTGACTCGGTTGATGCATTTCCCCTTCTGTTCATCTGTTATCTTTGTGACATTTTACTTCAAAATAATTTAAAATAAATATATTAAAGCTGAAAAGTGTGTTTATTTTCTTCAAATGAAAAAAATGACAACAATAACATTTATTTTAAATATTTCTCATCATTCAGGTATTTAGGGATCTATGTCTTCTCGTTTACACTATTGTAACAGTTTATTTTGTGTCTAAACAAGAAGGATCTTCTCGCCTGCAGTTCATACAAAACTCTGCAGCAAGAATTCTGAGCCGCTCTAGTAGAAGAACTCACATTTCTCCGATCCTTAAAACTCTTCACTGGCTGCCAGTTTCTTTCAGGATCATTTTAAAATTCTGGTTCTTACTTTCAGATCTATTCATGGTCAGACCTTCCATCAGTGATCTGATCCAGACTTACACCCCAGCTCGGGCTCTGAGGTCTGTGGATCAGAATCTACTGATGGTTCCTGAACTTCGGGACCAGAGGAGAGACTATTGTTTTTTATTGCTAAAGCGCTTTGTGACCCTGGTCTAGAAAGATCTTTACAAATAATAACTTACTTACTTCGTCCCTCACAGGACTCACAAAATAGAAAGTGGCGCCTCAGGAAATCAAACCCCCTGGTTTAGAGTGTGTCGATGATTCTAGTTTCACCAGAAGAGGAAACGTATACTAAGTGAGGGAGTCCATGGGGCGTCATAGCTCAGATGGTAGATTGACTCGTGGTCTGAGAGGTTGCGGGTTCGATTCCAGTTCCAGACGAGATTGTGGTGTTGTGTCCTTGAGCAAGACACTTTACCCTGATTGCTCCTGATGGTTGAGTTGGCGCATTGCGTCGCAGCCTACTCCCATCAGTGTGTGATTGTGTGTGTGTGTGAATGGGTGAATTTGTAACTTAGTGTAAAGTGCTTTAAGTGCTGTAAGAGCCATAAAGGAAAGAGGCATTATTGATAATATCGCTGTTGCTTGAATGTGGGTCACCAGGACCTGGGGCCATTCAGAGTTGACTTCCATCTCTTGACGTGGAAAAACAAGAACGTGATACAAATGTTTACCAGAGCACTGATGAGGACCTGCTGTATAACTTGATGCACTTTACATCAGGGAGGTCACACTTAATCATGCAGTCCAAAAATACACATTATATTTACTTTACTGGAAGAAGCAGTTTATTTATTTTATTTTGTTCTCTTTCATGTTGTTGACATCCATAACTTTGTCTCTTAACTTATCTTAAACACAGGTCTTTATATGTCATATTATAATGAACATTAATACACGTCAGGAATTTGAACCACATGAAATGACCCTCCAGCCAGGGTTCAGCCCGTGGGTGATTGATTGTGATTCGATGAAGACTAAGTGACGTCACTCTGGGTCACCAGGTTGTAGTTCCTGGCAGTGATGTCATCATGGAGGACGAGAGCTGCTACGAGACGCAGCTGAAGACCGAGTTCGACCGCTGCGACTCCACGTCCTCTGGACGCCTGAGCAGACAAGAGCTGACCGTTCTGTGTCAGAACCTACAGCTGGAGGCACAACAGCGCCTCCTGTTGGAAACCCTGCTGGGAGATCACGTCTACACCGGAGTAAAACACACACATCCCATCAACAATCCACACAGGTGTAGCATTCAAGCATGTGTGTGTGTCCTTCAGGTGAACTTCCAACGGTTTAAAAATGTCCTGGTGTCAGTTCTGTCTGGAACTTTGGACTTGAGCACGTCCGAGGACGACAGCAGCTACCTGGACCCGGGTAAGACCTGGACCTCCACACCAGGGGTCACACGGATGTCGCCGCATTATTGATCAACAATGTTCGTCTTCAGTTCTGCCGCAGCGGGAGGTGAAGCCCAAGTTGGTCCGAGGAGCGAAGAGCTACGGTCGACGTTCCTGTCCTGACCACGAGTCGGACACGTTGACCTCCGAGGAGGACTCTGTGCAGGACAGCACTCAGGATCCATCAGCAGATGTTCCCAGGGCCAAAGTGAGACGTTCAATGTCTCTGGATAGTGTCCAGGTGAGCCTGTGTTAACACACACAGACACACACACACACACACACACACACACACACACACACACACACACCAGGGAACACCTAAGAGAATGTGGTGCGTGAGTTGTATTTAGAACAGGAAGTGGTCTTGCGAGGAATGTGAGTGAAAGTGGTCTTTCGTCTGCAGAGCCTGAAGTCTGAGGAGGAGGATGGCGGAAGGTGGGGGGACACCGTGTCTGACTTCCTCTCCGAAGGTTCTTGGCTCAGCACAGCATCATGTCGAGTGAAATTGTTTTTGTCTGTAAGTGCATCCATATGTGTGTCATGCAGGGAGTCACCAGGAGGAGGCGCTGTCTGCACCTAGTGAAGGAGGCGCAGCCTTGCAGGCGCTCGCAGAGAAAGTAAGACCAAATACAAAGTGGATTTTTCTTTATTATTCAATACAATAAAGTTGCTTGAATAGAAAAAAGTTGCTGCAATAATAAAAAAAAGCCATTTAAAAGCCATTTTTTCTATTTAAGCAAAAATGGTTTTGAATTAAAATGATAAAGAAAGTTTTCTTTCATTGAGATAACATTTTTAACAGGAAAAAACCTTCAGCCTCGAGGAGCTGCAGAAGGAGCTGAGAGGCTCCGCCCCCTTCTGCTCCTCCACCCCCGCCAGAGACCAGCTGAGGGGGTCGACACGGGTGAGCGTCATCGGGTCGAGTTGATCACCTTTTTTTTTTTATTTTAGGAAAAAAAGCTCATTAATAACATCCAGAGAAATATAACTTTTTCCACTCGCTTCGTTTAAGTCGAGCTGATCAGACGCACCTGAACGCATCGTCAGAGCAGTGACGTGTTTCAGCTGCAGACAGAAACAAGTATTTGGTTATTTGAGTCAAAATCAGAGTAAGAATGATTCAAATCTACACTGAAGGTGACTTGGTTCTATTCTAGAAACTACTTACTTTTAAAAATGTATTACAATTTTAATAATATTGATCACAAGGATTTTGTTGTATTTAATTTCTGTTAATAATGTTTTCTGTTGCTCTGGTTCTGTTGCTCTGGTTCTGCTGCTCCGGTCTGGATATGACTGTGTGTGTGTGTGTGTGTGTGTGAGTGAGTGAGTGAGTGTGTGTGTGTGTGTGTGTGTGTGTTCCGACCTCCCGCTCAGATCTAGGAATAATCCAGATTAAAAGTCATCACGTGAGAAAACTCTTGCACTCGCTGACTTGTGGTCTTTCTCTGGTTTGGGGTCGTCATGCAGGCCCAGGCGGTGTCGGCGACCCCGTCTCTCCTGATGGCCACGGTGGGTCACAAGGTTCTGAGCCGGCTGGACGAGGGGTCCGGGTTCACCACCCCGGATCGCGTGGTTGCCGTCTGGGTCGAGGAAGGAATCCAGAACAGCCAGGACATCCTGCAGGTACGGTCTAGTTTTTCTAATGAAATAACTAAAACTTAAACCATACTGTGTGTGGCTCAGACCCTGGACTTCTCCCTGGACGAGCCCGTGAGTCTCACTGACCTCACCATGGCTCTGGACAACGAACTGTTGGTCAGTGGCAACGGCATCCACCAGGCGGCGCTCATTTCCTACAAGAGTGAGCTGCAACACCTGCAGTAGGTGTAACCCTGTGCACTGTGGTCTTTTGTGTTTTAAGTGTGGGTCACTTTTGCGTGTCGTGTTGAAGGTTGCAAGTCATGCTTGTAGGTCGCTACATGTAGTTCTTAAGTGTAGCCACTAGGCGGCGGTAAACATTTCAATTCAATAGTTTTGAAGTAAGTAAGTAATTTTTATTTATAGAGCGCTTTTCCAGACCAGGGTCACAAAGCGCTTAAACAATCAAAACAATATTCAATAAAGTATATACTTTAAAGATCAAGATAATACTGAGAACAACACAGGAGTTACGGAAAATCAAGGAAAAGCCTGAACAAATAAAAATGTCTTAAGATGGATAGATGAAAATAGAATGACGTTATATTGAAATGTTTTAAACTGCACTTTACATTTTTGAGTAGAACATAAAACATGTCATTTACAATAACCCATTTGCCAGTTTATCCTAATCTTTCCATGTAAATGTATATTGTGGCGTGATAAGGAAAGCGAGTGGATTTAACTGTTTATTAAGAGGTCGCGGGATCAGACACTGCATGTCATACACAGCAGTGAGAATTTGTACCATATGTTATATTAATTTATTCATTTTCTATCGCTTTATCTCTTACCGGGGTCGCGGGGAGACTGGAGTCTATCCCAGTATCATAGGGCGAGAAGCAGGGGACACCCTGGACAGGATGCCAGTCTATCACAGGACACACAAAGACAGACAACCATTCACACACACACTCATAATTTAGTTTTTTCTGAATTGAGCTCATAGAATTGGTGTCTAAAAAGTATTGTTTATGAATCAGTATTTAAGTGAAGGTATCGGACGTTTTCCTACAAAACCCAGCCCTATTTTTTTAGGATTTTTTTATTATGTTTTCACTGTACTTTGTTTGTTTACATTATAACTCAAGCGGTTATAAATGGATCTCCCTGGACTTTCCAGAATTGGTTTGAACGTGATAGAATATTTTTTATTTACTCGTATGGTCTCTGACTGCTGCTGCTCATGTGCACAGTTCTCTGTTCAGAACTAGCAAACTAAACAGGAAAATATATCAAACAAATGCGTCTAATCACTGAAACAATTCATCCTTCACTCTAGAAAGAAAGAGTTTTATATTAATTCAAGCTTGTTTTGGGAGACTTTGGAGATTAATGGACTCTGGAATGCTGCTCTGGTTAAGACCCTGAGGTTAAACCCATTCCTGGAGAGGGAAACTGATCATTAACTTTTTTTTTGCTGAGACTTAATTAATTGTTAATTGTTAATTGACTTAATTGTTTTATTGATTACATTTTATGTTGTTTATTTTTTGTCAAATGAGCTTCTTGGCAGAGGTATTAACTGTCCTGGTGCTTCTTATGGATCCAAAATAAATCAGTTTCCTGTGACTGTTCTGCTGGTGTCACAGTCAAGATGTATCCGATGTTCAGAGATTAGTTGGTTTCTTTATCTTTTTGTGTGTGTGTGTGTGTTTGTTTATTTTTTTTATTTGGGTTAATACGTCTGTGAGGTGCATTCATGCTTGTGTGGTGCGTTCAGGGTCCAGGTGGAGCAGGCCTGCCGACAGAAGGACAAAATGAAGTTGGACTTGGAAGCTGCAGAATCTAGAATCCTGCAGTTAGTCAGGGAAGTTGACGACCGACAAGCAAACCTAGAGACCCTCAACCAGAGTCGCCTTCGGTACACACACTCACACACACACAACACACACTCACGCTCCTGCTAAGGTCAAGTTACCCAACAGGGAAATCCAGCAGAACTTTCGGGAGAGGTTGTCGACTCAGCGCCTCCTGGCCGAGCAGGAGAGCGACGCTCTGCTGCAGCAGCTGGAGACCGAGCGGCGCCACCTGCAGGACGAAGTATCTCAGCTGAAGGTGCAAGAGGGGGAGCTGCAGGAGGAGCTCAGCTGCGCCATCCAGGTACGTTTGTGTGTCCGTCGCTTGAACCTACGTGACACGTTGACGTGTGCATGTGTTCTCAGGACAAGCGTCACCTGCAGGAAGATCTTTACGTGATGAAACAAAAACTCAACGAATCAGAGATTTTGGTTTCTCGACTGCAGAGGGACATGGAGCAGCTGCTGCAACACAAGGTCACACACACACACACACACACACACGTGCACAGTCCATAGTGTCAACTTTCAACCCGTTAAATATTAATGAGTCTTTCTTTTGACATTTCTGCTGGAGAGATGTTTTGCTTGTCAAGTTGGATTGACAGCCAGGTTTGTGCTTCGGATTTTGACAGTTTGGCGGTCTGGACCCGGCCGGGGCGGTTCTGACCCACGAGGAGAGATTCTCAGAGATCGTCAAGGAGTACGAGCTGCAATGTCGAGTAAGTGTGTTTGTGTGTGTGTGTTCGGTGATGCTGAGCTCAATATCTGTGTGTGTTATTTTCATGCTTCTGATCTGTGAGGATAGAAAATCATGGTGAAGTATGACTTCCTCCCTTCAGTTCAACACTGTGACCCGACTATGATTTTTACAAAGACGCTGCAACCGCTTGTTCGTCCTCAGGAACTGCGAGACAGAAACGACGAGCTGAGTTCGGAGCTGGATCTGATGAGGAGTCAGCGGAGCGTCTGCCGGGTCGTAGGAGGCGAGGGAGCTCTGGTGAACTGGGCCAAGCAGCGAGAAACTGACCTCGGTGAGCTTCATGAATAATCATTTAAATGTGTGTTCACTTGTCTAATTAAAAGATCGGGTGTCCAGAGCGACCAGGACTGGATTAAACAACATTTTTTACTTTATGCCATTAGTAATTTCCCTCTTTATTATTATTACTATAATTATTATTTTAAATCGAAATATATGCATTTCCTTCTCCTATTCACAGTGATATTGATATGTATTAGGATTCACCAACGTTTGAATGAGGTTATTATATTCACTGACCAACGTTCAGATAAACACAGTAAAAATAAACCATATAGAATTATTTTTTTAACACACTTTAACTAGTTTACAGTTGATTTTTGGAGTAAACTGGAATGAAACTAGTGTTTTGATATGTCAACAGTCTGAGGTTACTTTAGAGAAATTAACATCTTTAAAAACAAACAAAAAAACGCATTCCAGGCAATGATAATACATTTCAAATATAACATATATTATCCTTTTTTATTCTTCTTCTTTCTGTGAGTAAGAAGTTCCTCAAAAGGGGTTTCAATCTTGAGTTAAAATGTATATTAAATGAAATATTACCATTAATTGAAATCTCTAGCTCTTAGTTCTAACAATACACTTGCTATAAATATATTATGCGGCTCATTAGGAGTAATTACACACTGAAACTGAAGTATCTGTCACCCAACCTTTGGCTCTGGTATTTAAGAAATATTTCTATCCAAGCAGGCGAGTCTTCAAAGCTCTGCCCAGTGATGAAAACTTACTTAACTTGTCCGTCAGGTTCTTGACAAGACGCGTCTCACACATGTCAGTTTCTCTAAGTTCTGGACTCGTTTCATTTGTCAGACGAGACAGAAATGAAGCAAAGTTGCTCTCCTGTGACCCAGAAGAAGCTGGAGGACAAACCAGGTGAGCGCACGCACACACACACACACACACACACACACACACACACACACACACACACACACACACACACACACACACACACACACACACACACACACACACACACACGTTTAAGTTCGACCACAGTACTTCCATGACTCCAGTCGTGCCATCTCATCATTATTGTTCATACGTCTAGTTTCCAGCGTGAGCCTTCAGACTGAACTCGCTCTGGAGCAGCTGCAAGAGAAGCACCAGCAGGAGGTGAAGGACCTGCGGGCTCAACTGGAGACTCAGGTAAATGATAATGTCTGATGTTTGAGGAAGTGATGCGGCATTAAATACTGACCTGGGATACGTTTATTTACACTTATTAATCAATTGTATTTACCCAATGTCAATTCTACAATGAAAATAAAATGTAGAAATGTCAATGTCCCCCTTATTTAATGTGTAGCGAAACGTTTTTCAACATATAATTATGAATTATATTTAAAGTCAAGTTATTTTATTGTCAAATATGCATATATTAAGACATACAGCATAATTAAATTGTCGTCCTCTCTGACCCACGATACAAAACAATTAAAGACTTAAACAGACATTAATTAAGACATTCAAGAAAATAAATTTAAAAAAAAAACAAATTGAAATAAATAATCAACTAATAGGTTATGTTAGATCCCTCAGGAGGTCTCGTTCGGGAAATTGTTTTTCCAATTAGACAAAGCAATACAGACGATTATTAATAAAAATAAGAACAAGAACAAAGAGAATAATAAACAGAATATAAACAAAGTTAATGCACAGGTAGTGCAAGCAGAGGTGAGATTGATGGTAGGACAGGAGTATTTGAGTATGTTAGACAGGAAAATCTTCATACATTCCTGAAGATTTTTTAATTTCCTTAATTTCTTTTCCTTAGCATACTTTTTGATATCCTTCTTTACAGCTTCTCATGTTTGACGCTCTTCACTTGGTTTCTTCTCTTCTGCCTGCACTTAAACTATCGCCCCCTGCAGGTGAACTACTATGAGCGCAGCCTGGAGTTGATGCGTCAAAACGTTGAGGTCGAGCGCAAAGATGTTGCGCAAACGTTCAAGGTGAGTCCAGCAGGTCTCTCTCTGCTGCCCCGTGAGGCTGATCCTTGTCGTCGCAGCTGGAGATCACCGAGCTGGAGGATCAGAAGGCCGAGGCCGAGAGGCGAGCGTTGGACCTGAAGAAGGCGCTGGACTCACTGCAGGTCCAGATCCAACATGGGGGGAGGAGTTGGAGCCCCGAGCAGGAGCGAAGGTGAAGGTTATTTTGTGTTCGGGTCTCGTTCAGGGATGAGTTTGGGATTAAAGGTTGGGGAGAAGGTAGAGATTGACGTGAAGATGCGACTTGTGTTCCAGTGTGCAGCGAGAGAGGGCAGACATGGAGCAGAACTTCGCTCGGGAGATCAGTAATCTGGTCCAGCAGCTGAGCTCGGAGAAGGAGCAGCTGGAGGCGGAGCTGAAGCTGAAGATGGACCAGGAAGTGATGCTGGTCCGGTGAGTGACGACGAGGCGTCGACCGACACGACGTGATGGACTCATGGGTTCTGTGTGTGGAATAGAATTCAGCTGGAGGAGGCCCGGTCTGACAACAGCGCCCTCCAGGAGCGAACGATGGTTCTGCAGCAGCAACTCGTCGCTCTAGAAGAAGACATGGTCAAGAAGAGGTCAGTGACCTTTGACCTGAGGATGTTAACCGTTCTAAGCAGAGGGATGGAGATCACGAGTCGAACTCAAGGCCCTCTTGACGGTTTTATGTGGCTCTTTATTTTCTAGTATTTAGTACGGGGCTATTATTGTTGCCAAACCATTTCCTAACAGATTTGTGTATCTGTGCCTTTATACGCTAAACTTGATTTTTAAATGTTTTGAGATTTTTATTTTAAATTTAACAATTTATGAATAAGGTTTTACGCATTTGCTGATCATGGTCCAGATACACGAATATATTTGCAAATCCCTTCACGCATTTTCAAAAAGTTTAAGATACAATAATGATCCCATATACAGTATAATCTCGAAATATTCATATAATATATTTATTTAATATTGGGTTTTTATTTAAGCACGTTTGTCATCCACTTTTGAATATTTACTGCCCTTCAAAAACATTTAAGTGATGTATATTAAATATTTGAAAAATAAAGTATTTCTAATGATTAGCTTTAAAAAGAAAACCGTAGAATACAATAAAATGACTACAATTATTTTTAATTAATACTTTTCACTCCCTATCTTTTGGTTGTTGGCCCCTAACAACAGCAACTATATAAATATGTGGCCCCTGAGGAATTATAACTTATAGATGGTTTGCTCAAACTAGATAACCGTATTTTACTGACTATAAGATGAGCTTGAAATCCTTTAATTTTCTCAGTGTATATTATGTATTATTTCAGTTTGTACTTGCTTACCTAGAAACTATTTAATATGGTACTGGGCGCTCAAAAATATGTCAAAATATTTTAGTATAAGGCAGTGTTGCTCTGTGGCGTCACTCCATGAGTTCTACTACTGATCAATTTGTGACGTATAGAGATGTTCTAGTGTTTAAGATAAGATAAGGAAGAGATGTTAATAAACACAAAGATAATTAGAATAAATCAAGACTTTTGGTAAATATACGTTTTGCTCGCCCCCCGATTTCCATTGTTCAAATATCGTGTGATTGAGTTCGACCTCCTGGTTCATGTCTTCAGGTGGAGGCTGGAGGAGCTGCAGCAGGACAGTGCCCTGAAGAAGAAGGATGAGGAGGGACTGTTGAAGGAGGTGAGACCTCATGACGCCGGCCGCCCACGCCTCACCATCTGACCACCGCCACGCTCTCCCTCAGAACTCCAGCTACAGAGAGGAAGTCATGAGTTTGAGCAGCAGGAACCTTCAGCTCGGCAGCCAGAACACGGAGTTGAGTCGTCGCCTCCACGAGGAGCAGGAGTCGGCGCTGGTGCTTCAGCGGCGTCTGGACGCGTCTCAGGAGGAGCAGCAGGAGAACGGCGCCGAGGTGGATCAGAACCAATCATCTCACGTTTTCCTGACGTGTATTTAAATCTGTCCCGTGTTCAGATTCAAGGGCTGCAGGACACGTTGCAGCAGCAGCAGAACGAACTGAGGGACCAGCAGGAGGTCTGGACTCTGCAGAGGCGCCACCTGGAGGATGAGCTCGGTAAATGCAGGAATGAGGTGAGAACTTAAGCATGAAATACTGCCATCTATTGGTCAGTATTGGTCAGTAGATATCGGCTCTAAAAAACAACTTTTTACTATCATCAGGTAAAGCGTCTGACTTCCGTGGAGGCGGAGCTTGTGAAGGTGACCCTGAAGGTGAAGCAGATGGAGAACGCCGCCGGCTCCCGGTCAGACCAGGTCAGTGACCACATGAGACGAACCATCATGACCAGGAAGTGGCTGACGGACATCGTGTCGTAGGTGGAGTCGCTGCAGCGCTCCCTGCTGGAGGCGAAGACCAGGGAGGAAGACCTGCAGGCTCGGGTCCAGGCCGCCACGCTGAGCCAGACCCAGAGGGTCAAGGAGCTCCACGTGAAGGAGCAGGAGCTGGTTCAGGCGGTGCAGGCGCACGAGAGGACGCAGGAGGAGCTGAGGCGGCAGATGCTGGAGAAGACGCACCTCCAGCGAGCGGAGGAGCAGGTGACAACATCCCTCCTGACCCGTCTTCGTTCTGGTCTTTTTTTTTCAATGTCGGCGTCTTCGTCCAGGCCACGCTGGCGAGCGCCGCCCTCAGCGTCGCACAGCAGGAGGACTTGGACCACCGGGAGCAACTCGTGCTCCTGCGGACCAGACTACAGGAGGAGCAGGAGAAGACGAGTGAGCTGCAGGAGGAGCTGAGACGGAGCAACACTCAGAGTCGCTCACAGATGAACCTCACACAGGTCAGTCAGCAAGAGATCCCAGTTGAAATATTGGATTTAATGGTTTTATTGTGTGTTCAGGAGCAGAACAAGATGTCTGCCGAGATGCAGCAGAGGATGGAGGACCTGGAGGTCCAGTTGAAAGGGGTTCAGCTGGTCCTGCAGGAGAAGGTCCAGCAGCTCAAGGACCAGGTGAGTTCAAGGTTAATGTTTCAAACTCAAGGGCAACATCCGACCCGACAAGTCATTCGATGTGGCTTGTGGTCAGATGTTTCAAAAGTGAAAGTAGATGTTGAGACGTATAAATATGTCTGTGTTTGAGAGAAGATAATGGACGATGGATGTCAACGCAAGTTAAACTGGAATTATTTTGATGAGAGAAGAAAACAGAGTTAATTAGAATCACTTAATTCTCAAAGAATGAAAAAAAACAACATCAGACTCTACTTCCTATTTTACAAATACATTCTGTTTCAGCCACAACTTCCTGCTAAATGGTTTGACTCCTGGTATAGAGTCGCTTGATGCTTCTTGAAAGTTGTATCGTCAAAAGTATTGGCAAGAATATGGCATTATAATATAATAATATAAAGTATATTTGTCTGAATACTTGACCCTGGTATTGTAGTATTTACAGACCACATGACTCTTGACAAAGTCGTAACTGCTTTCATTTTCAAACCAAAGTATGTCCAAACATCAGCTTTAAAAGCTGCTGGAGTCACTGTATCCTCTCGTGCTCAGTCATCATGATTATTGTTCCTTCAGCTGTTGAAGACTTAATGATTAATTGCAACACAAAAGTTAACAAACCATGAACATTTGCATGTAAACTGTAAAGAAAAAAATGGAATAGAATTATTTTTAAGTATAAAACCTAAAAGACTAAAAATAAAATCTGAGTTGAAAGCCAAGAAAATATCAAGTGCTTTTGAATATCAGTACATTATCGTGAAAACCGTGTTGGGATATATATCCTCGAATTGATGTTTTCTCACCCATGTTCCTCAGTTACATAGACTCTCGAGCAAACATTCACCCGATCACTGGTGTCCTGTTGCAGCTGCTGAAGAACGGCGTCAGCTGCTCGCGGCTCAAAGAACTGTACGTGGAGAACTCTCAGCTCATGGTGGCGCTTCAGGTCACGGAGAAGCGACAGAAGGACGCGGAAAAGCAAAACTTTTTGTTGGAGGACAAGGTTCACGCTCTCAACGAACTCCTGAAGGACCTGGTCATGTCCACGCTCGCAACGTAGCAGCATGTGGTTGTCATGGCAACACAAAGTCACTATCCTCTACTCATACAAACCATGGAATCATGAAAAATGTAGAATTTCCTCTTTTTATCCAAACGTTTATTTTTTCCTGTCGCAGGACTTTTATTATGAAATCCAGACGTTTCAATAAAGTTCACATTTCTGACAACGCGCTTCACGACGAACCGGCTCCTCCTCAGGACACGACGTGCTCCAGGACGCCCTGACGAATCAGCTGCTCGCATTTCCAGCGCGGCAGGAAGTGCTGCGGACACAGAAGACGTTTGGTCACATGACAGACGAGGAGGAAGAGCCACTTCCTGTCCGGTCACCTGACTGTTCTTCTTCAGCAGGATCACCGTGCCGTCGTCGATTTCAAACTCGCCGTGATCCTTCAGACATCGAACCTGGATGTAGAGGCTCTTGGGAGGCTTCATGTCCTGAGTCACGTCCAGACCTTCTTCTCCGCCCAACGACCGCATGAAGGACGCCAGAGACTTCTTGTACTGAGAGAACCACTGCAGCTGCACACACGGGTTAGAGCACGTCAGTCGACATGCACCGCGTTGTTTCATCTATGCTCGACTCTAGAACAGTGGCAGGTGTGACGCTGCGTTAGTAACCATGGTAACATATGCCGGGTACCTGCTCACCAGGTTTTCTTCAACTTACTCCGGGTTTTCTCATATTAAAGTGTAGCTGCGCCATAGAAATCTCCATTGTTTGATCAAAGTTGTTTAACTTGGACTGACAGAACTGTTGAGCCAGACTCTCAGGACCATAGACATATATACATATATACATAGACGCCGCATCGACTGCTGCCGTCCACTAGAGCGGTGTGTAAACAGGGCGGCCATCTTGGTACAGTGCATTACATCTATAGAGGACTGATGTATTTACACCATCACTAATCGCTCATTTTTCAAGATATTTTCACGAGGTTGTTAGATAGACATACGGACATAAAAAAATAACCCAGAAAACATTCAGGACTTTGAAGTTCTATTGGATTAGAGTATATTCCTCTTATTACAGAAGTTCTTAAACAACTTTGTGGGGGCTTGTTTTTCAGGACATTAATTTCAAACGGCAGCTTCTATGGCCAGGAACTATAAGGTCTAGCCATAATTGC
The DNA here is from genome assembly GCF_982586985.1 of Callionymus lyra. Taxonomy (NCBI): domain Eukaryota; kingdom Metazoa; phylum Chordata; class Actinopteri; order Syngnathiformes; family Callionymidae; genus Callionymus; species Callionymus lyra. The sequence continues at coordinate 5,880,241 of NC_141828.1, forward strand.
TAAATTATCAGAAGGAATCTTTTTATTATTATTATCCAAACACCCCGTTTCAAAGCTACATGCATGACGTTTTGAACAAACCAAACCGTTGGAAAATCAGTCCAAAAATTCAGCGATTAATAGTATTTTAAGATTGAGAAGTACCTCCTTCCCTGTAGTTAACGCTGCCTCTGATGACACTGTACCAAGATGGCGGCGCTTCATACACATCCGTCTACAGTCGATGCAAAAACGTACTCATCCCTCGGCTGCTAGTGATGACATCATGGTGATTCTTGATGACACGAGCAAATGACTCAAGTTTGAGATGCATGTCTGCCATTCACCAGTTCTGTTACAACCTTTCCAACTTTTTAAAGACAACTTGAACGCAGCACGTTTTGGTCACATGCCCGACACGACCTCCTCGTCCATTGGCTGCTAGTGATGACATCATAGCGATCCTGAACGGAACTTGTTCTTTCCCTTACAAGCCTTGCTCATGAGAAACGATCACATACCTCGTCTGCACACATGTGTAGGCGGACGTTCGTGGGAAGAACGCTTCCATACTCCCATCTCAGCGCCCTTATCCTCAGCAGCCGGTCGTACCTGAGACACACACTCATCACATGACCTGAAGACATATTTAAAGATTTGTGTGTTTTTACAGGTAAGCAGTGATGCAGCGTTGGTTGCGCAGCAGACAACAATGTCTGAGCTTGATTGAAGGAATCAAATCCGCTCTCGCGCCACTTTTGGCCTCGTTCCTGAAGAAACGAATGAACACAGAAGTAAATCTCACATGACGAGTGACATTAGTTGGATCTTCAAGAATTACTCAACACTTACACGTCACCCTGGTTCTGCTCATACAGCGACTCCATCTCCTGCAGAACCTGTCGCAATCCATCCTCCTGCAAACATCAACCGTGATCATGACTTTCACTGGCATCACATGAACCCGCACTGAAGAAATCTTGCGCGTCTATTGCCAGGCTTACGGTAAAGACGCTGAAAGCTACAAGATAGGTTGAGAGAACTTGAAAATTGTTTTTCTCAAGCAATACATTAATAGTAATAATGTTTTATTTTATTTTTATTCAACCTGATGCAATCCTGTTCTATTTTCTTTGGACTAAATGATGTAATTTATTTATATTTATTATGTTTACATTTATTTATTTTAACCAATAACAAGACCTATAACAACAAAGGTGCCGACGAGGATGGCTGCCTCTCCAGTAGCTCCACAGCAATAATCTTTAACTTTCTGTTTTTATTAATAATTTTTAGTATTATTTCTTCGATGGATACTTTTTTTTTTAAACAATTTCCCAAAGAAGACCTCCTGAGGGATCAATAAAGTTCTACCTTACCTAATAACACAAATTAATTAATTAATTTAAATTGTGTTAATAGCACTATAGCGGAAATGTATCTTAAACTTTTATGGGGTACATTTAAAAGTTATATCATTATAATCTTTCAATAACTACATATTGATTTTAAATATCATATAATGAAACTCTTTAAAGTTAGTGAAAAATTCCACTGGATTATGATTCATGATGACCTTGACTATTATCCTGGAAAATTTGGAGAGATTTTACTGCAGAAATTTGAAGTAAATGATCATGAAATACAGTCATTAATGACGACATTTAAAACAATTAAATAAAAATAAAAAACTTAAAAGTTTAGTGAAAAATTCCACTGGATTATGAGTCATGAAGACCTTGACTACTGTTCTGGTAAATGTGGAGTAATTTTACTGTAGAAATTTGAAATAAATGATCATTAAATACAGTCATTAATGACATTTAAAAAATTAAATTTAAAAAAAAATCCTTAAAAGCTTAGTGAACAATTCCACTGGGTTTTGATTCATGGAGACCTTCACTACTGTCCTGGTAAATGTGGAGTAATTTTACTCTAGAAACTTAAAATAAATTATCATTAAAGTAATCATATGTTAATGATGACATTTAAAAAAATAAATCCTTAAAAGCTTAGTGAAAAATTCGAGAACTGCGGGCTCAGGTATGACTTTCATCCTCAGTGTTCATCTTTCACTTCTTAATAATCAATGTTTCTTAAACAAGCGAAACACTCGCATTTCATGGAACAGCATTTTTATAAACCAACATCAAAACTGTCAGTTTTTATCAGTTTCTAGTTTAAATGACACACTTTTAACAGAAGTATCTCTTCTGACAAACTTACGTTGAAGGCCGGAAGTTGTCCTTCGCTCATCCGATGAAGTTCCCGGATCAACTCGACCGCTTTCTCACAGAACATGTTCAAATAAAACTCAGGTTCCTTCGACAAAACACTGAGCTCCTCGTACGGGAAAATTTCGCGGGTAAACTGTGATGTTTTGACCACGTGACGCAATACGTAACGCGACAACGGCATCCGCTTGGGGTCAAACGGAACATAGTCTTCCTGTTTGGTTTTCTTAAAACACCTGAATCGTCTTGTCTTGGAGCGAGAACATGGAACAACTTCCCGAATATTTCTTAAGGTGAGTTCAAGTTTATTTAATCAACACAGTTTCCCATTTTTAATAGAAACAAACCGTTTTGATAAAACACACTTCCGGTTCTGCACTTGACAGCTTGTGTTCAAACGAGTACTTTAAGGTAACAAATCAAACTTTTAATAAGATTAGGTTTAATGATATTGATAGTTGTTTCTCCTTTTAAAATGACGTCTTACTTTGCAAAGATTGATCTTATAAGAATAATAATGCAAGATTGTAATAATGGGAAATATAAAATGTGTTAATATTATGATATTTTTGGTGTTTTGTTCTGGTATATTCCTCAATGTTCATATTGTTCCTGTTACGTTATTGTTGTTTTAAAATAGATGTTCTTTATTACACAAGCGAATTAAAACCCAAGTTCGAAACGGTCCGTGAACGCAACGCGCGCTATTCACCATCTTTGTTTTGGTTGTGTAATTTCCGACTTTCTGAAAACGGCTTGAACGCGGCACGTCACGGTCACGTGCCCAAGAACCTCCTCGCCCATTGGCTGTGGTTCGGCAGCTTCTGCGGTCCTCGGTGCGGATCAGCGGGGACTCGGTTCTGTCCAGAAAACCGGCTCCCGGCGCTTCTCACCTCCACCTGCCATCTGCACTCCTCAGGTATGCGGAAGCGGACTGACAACGCGAACTCTGGTTCTGAGGTGGACTCGGGCACGGACGGGCCCGGGGAAGAGTCGTTTGGGTCCGGGTCCGGTTCTGGCCCGACTGAGGTGGCGACGATGAAGAGAAGGTTACGGAGGTGAGTCGAGGACAGCCGGTCTTTAATCCTAATCTTCTACAAATAAGATAATGTTATCAAGAATGACAAGTAGAAAATCCCAAAATAATAAAGTATTTATTTTAAATGTTTACCTTTAATGTACTTGTTCGACCCAGTTCTGTGGACGTGGTGCCGGTGTAACTGGTTCTGGTCTCGGTAGGATGGAGGACTTTCATAAGGGCGAGACATGAAGTAGATGTTTCTGGTGTTTCCTCTTTTTTAGGGGTCACTGACTGTCGTCACCACTAGGGGGCGTGTTTTTAACCTCTGTACTGGATTGTGCTGTGTTGTTACTTTTATACTGTTGTGAGTCACGAGACAAACACAGCAGCGAAAAGTATCAAATAAAGTAATACAATTGAGCTAAATATCATCTTTATTTCATTGAATACTTTACTATACTGTATTTGTTTTTACCTGTAAAAGCGTTTTTTTCCCCAAAAATATTTTTAAGCCACTTAAATATTTCTGAGGGGCAATAAATACAGTAATGAATAATAAAAATAAATAAAAATATAGATTGACCTCCAGGTCTGGTGATGAAAGAAACAAGTGTAACAACAAGTACAAACTTGTTAGTGTTTGAATTGTTCTGTGACTGTTGTTGGTTTAATGAGTCTGGGTGAGTCAAGACACCTGTTGTTCGAGCTAAAGTCACATTTGTTTTTATTAATCATTTCAAAATAAATCTCAAGGTTTAAGATCATGTCAGGGATTAATGGGAGTTTCAAAATAAGACGACTGCTCCAGAGGTCATGTGTAATAGATCCTGTTGGATTATTCAATTATTCATCAGAGCAAAGACACAAGAGGAACTTGAAACTATGTGTGTGTGTGTGTGTGTGTGAGTATTTGTGTGTATTTTCATTGACCCGTCTTGGTGTCCCTGCAGGTCCGGTCTGATGTCCCGGGTGAAGCGGGTCCTCCTGGGTCTGCTGCTGGTCTACGCCTTCATCCCGGTTCTGGTGAAACTCTGTCCATCCATTCAAGCCAAACTAGTCTTTCTTAACTTTGGTGAGTTTCATGTTTGTGTAGTTTTATTTTTTTTAAACATGTTTGTGTTTCTTTGACAGTTTGTCACAATATTTAACAAATTAACATATTGTTACATAATGTTGATGTTGTTGAATTTTTCATTTTTACTGAAATTATTTTTTTTAACCCTTGTTTCTGGGTCAAGGTGACCCAAAGGCCCAGAAACAAATGTGTTTGTGGTATCCCTTGCATTATCTCTAGGTCAAGGTGACCCAAAGGCCCAGAAACAAATGTGTTTGTGGTATCCCTTGCATTATCTCTAGGTCAAGGTGACCCAAAGGCCTGAAAACAGATGTGTTTGTGGTATCCCTTGCATTATCTCTAGGTCAAGGTGACCCAAAGGCCTGAAAACAGATGTGTTTGTGGTATCCCTTGCATTATCTCTAGGTCAAGGTGACCCAAAGGCCTGAAAACAGATGTTTGTGGTATCCCTTGCATTATCTCTAGGTCAAGGTGACCCAAAGGCCTGAAAACAGATGTGTTTGTGGTATCCACTGTGTTGTCTCTGGGTCAAGGTGACCCGAAGGCCTGAAAACACATTTTTTGTGGTATTCCTTGTGTTGTCTCTGGGTCAAGTTGACCCGAAGGCGAGAAAACAAATGTTTGTGGTATCCCTTGTGTTGCTTCTCTGTCTCAATGAACGACCTCCCTGGCTTTCAGAAATACATATGCAGTGGTGGACGTCGTTGACCTTGACCCAGAGACGACACAAGGGATAATATGAACACATTTGTTTTCAGGCCACCGATTCATCCTGACCCAGAGACAACGCAAGGGATAATGTTTTCAGCCTCAGGGTCACCTTGACCCAGAGGCGGTACAAGGGTTAAGAATTGGATTATCTTTTTAAATAATATAACTTAATAATGTTTTTATATCAAAAAGTTTAGTTTTTTTGCACATAGTTTATCTATAATATATTTAATTTATTTTTTTATAATTGGAATCGGCATATCAAACTTAATGTGTAAAAATCATTAATAGCAAAAATGTTGAAAAAAATAAATAATAATTCAACCTTAAATATGCACATAATTAAATCCAATTATAATAAAATGATTAAAAAACACTTCAGTAACTGACCAGTACTGACCAGTACTGACCAGTACTGACCAGTACTGACCCGTCCATGTGTTTCCGCTCCAGCGAGGCTCCCCTACTTCATCGACCTGCAGCGCCCCCTGGACCAGGGACTGAACCACACACACAACTTTTACCTGGAACCCGAAGAGGGCCTGAAGATCGGAGTCTGGTAACACAAGTCGCACGAGTCCGACCCACAAAGAAAGCGCAACTCTTTATTATCCCGACGGTTCTGTTCAGGCACACGGTTCCGGATCACATGTGGCGAGCAGCCGAGGGCCAGGAAGGCCATTGGTTCGATTCCATGATAAGATCCTCTCATCCTGTCATCCTTTATCTCCACGGCAACGCAGGGACCAGGTGAGTGGCTCGTGTGTGTGTGTGTGTGTGTGTGTGTGTGTGTGTGTGTGTGTGTGTGTGTGTGTGTGTGTGTGTGTGTGTGTGTGTGTGTGTGTGTGTGTGTGTGTGTGTGTGTGTGTGTGTGTGTGTGTGTGTGTGTGTGTGTGTGTGTGTGTGTGTGTGTGTGTGTGTGTGTGTGGGGGTGGGGGTGGGGGTGGGGGTGTGTGTGTGTGTAGGTTGTTATTTGTGTCCTTCTAGTGTCGTACACGTGAGGATTATTGTTGTGTTGAGATGTTTTTTTGGGAAACAAGTAAAAAAAATAGATCCTTGTAGCGACGTTTTTGACTCTTGATCGTTATTTATAAAGTACATTTTTTATGAAGTATTTAAGAAGGTGTGTAGCGGCGATACGGGGACAACAATACAATATATTTGGAAACTGTAGGAACAAGAATATCTTTGTAGTATTCTACGAGTACTTGACTCTCTTTTCATTTGTCTCGAAACCAAAAAATATGTCCAAACGTCAGCTTTAAAAGATGCAGGAAGTCGACTGTATCCTCTCGTCCTCAGTCATCGCTGGGTTCTCTCTCCAGGGATGTCCTTGTGTTTAGCTGTGGAGGACGTAATGACTGCTGCCATCTAGTGTGTGGGAGTTTAATTGCAACACAAATATGAATAAACGCAGTGAATATTTGTGTGTTAAGTGTACATTTTTCAACACATCTATTCTTTTGACTCTGCGGTTGTTTCTCCACAGAGGGGGTGACCACAGAGTTCAGTTGTATAAGGTACACACATGTACACACATGTACACACATGTACACACTAACACTGACAGACACACACTCACTTTGTGTCTCTGCAGGTTCTCAGCTCGTTATCGTACCACGTCGTCACGTTCGACTACCGAGGTGAGTTTGTGTCACTGGTGTGTGAGACTGTATGTGTGAGACTGTATGTGTGAGACTGTGTGTGAGACTGTGTGTGTGTGTCCGTGTGTGACCGTGTTTGGAATTCCAGGCTGGGGCGACTCGGACGGCTCGCCTTCAGAGGCCGGCATGACGGCGGACTCTCTCTTTGTGTACGACTGGCTGAAACAGCGCGTGGACAAAAGGCCGCTCTACATCTGGGGCCACTCTCTGGGGACGGGGTGAGACCACAGGCCTGTGTTTTCTTGTCAGAGATGTCACTCACGTTTGTTTTCAGAGTCGCCACAAACCTGGTGAGACACCTGTGTGAGAAAGGTAACGCACACACACACACATGCACACACACACACATGGACGCACATCACAGCTTCACAGTGTGTGTGTGTGTGTGTGTTTCAGGGTCTCCTCCAGACGCTCTCGTGCTCGAGTCTCCGTTCACCAACATCAGGGAGGAAGCTAAGAGTCACCCGTTCTCCATGGTAACTGAACACAGGTTCACAACCATAAATATACACTTGAACTCAACAAATATACACTTACACTCTAGAAATATACAATTAAACTACATAAATATATACTTAAACTCCATAAATATACACTTGAGCTTCATAAATATACACTTGAACTCAACAAGTATACACTTGAACTCAACAAATATACACTTGAACTCAACAAATATACACTTGAACTCAACAAATATACACTTGAACTAAACAAATATACACTTGAACTCAACAAATATACACTTGAACTCAACAAATATACACTTGAACTCAACAAATATACACTTGAACTCAACAAATATACAGTTGAACTCAACAAATATACACTTAAACTCCATAAATATACACTTAAACTCCATAAATATACACTTGAACTAAACAAATATACACTTGAACTCAACAAATATACACTTAAACTCAACAAATATACACTTGAACTCAACAAATATACACTTGAACTCAACAAATATACACTTAACTCCATTAATATACACTTAAACACCATAAATATACACTTAAACACCATAAATATACACTTGAACTCAAGAAATATACACTTAAACTCAACAAGTATATATTGACACTCCAGAAATATACACTTCAACTCAACAAATATACAGTTTAAGTCCATAAATATACACTTTAACTCCATAAATATATACTTAAACTCAACAAATATACACTTAAACTCAACAAATATACACTTACACTCCATATGAATGTACATGAATACACATGTATGAACTTTCTCCAGGTGTATCGGTACCTGCCCGGCTTTGACTATTTTTTCCTGGATTCAATAACTGCGAACAATATCCGCTTCGCCAGCGACGAAAAGTAAGGTGACCTTTGACCTTTACGTTGCCAACAGCCCGTAGACAGAACTGTGGAACTAAAGCTGACGTGTCCGTAGTGTTCATCACATCTCGTGTCCGGTGCTGATCCTCCACGCTGAGGACGACTCGGTGGTTCCGTTTGATCTGGGCCAGAAGGTATGATGTCATCTTTTTAAGATTAATAGATAAGGATTTTACTGTCTTCTCTTCATTCTGATGACCATTCGTTTCGCTACAGGAAGTAAGTAATGGTTGTTTGTAAAGATGTTTCTAGACCAGGGTCACAAAGAGCTTGAACAATCAAAACAATACACAGTTAAAATATATACTTTAAAGGATCAAGACACATAAGACAAACACACGAGTCTCAGAAAATCAGGGAAAAGCTCAAATAAAAGTGTCTTCAGATGTTTCTTGAAGGAGTCAGTAGATCATCAAACACAGATGTTTCTTGAAGGAGTCAGTAGATCATCAAACACAGATGTTTCTTGAAGGAGTCAGTAGATCATCAAACACAGAGATGTTTCTTGAAGGAGTCAGTAGATCATCAAACACAGATGTTTCTTGAAGGAGTCAGTAGATCATCAAACACAGATGTTTCTTGAAGGAGTCAGTAGATCATCAAACACAGATGTTTCTTGAAGGAGTCAGTAGATCATCAAACACAGATGTTTCTTGAAGGAGTCAGTAGATCATCAAACACAGATGTTTCTTGAAGGAGTCAGTAGATCATCAAACACAGAGATGTTTCTTGAAGGAGTCAGTAGATCATCAAACACAGATGTTTCTTGAAGGAGTCAGTAGATCATCAAACACAGATGTTTCTTGAAGGAGTCAGTAGATCATCAAACACAGATGTTTCTTGAAGGAGTCAGTAGATCATCAAACACAGATGTTTCTTGAAGGAGTCAGTAGATCATCAAACACAGATGTTTCTTGAAGGAGTCAGTAGATCATCAAACACAGATGTTTCTGGAAGGAGTCAGTAGATCATCAAACACAGATGTTTCTTGAGGGAGTCAGTAGATCATCAAATACAGATGTTTCTTGAAGGAGTCAGTAGATCATCAAACACAGATGTTTCTTGAAGGAGTCAGTAGATCATCAAACACAGATGTTTCTTGAGGGAGTCAGTAGATCATCAAATACAGATGTTTCTTGAAGGAGTCAGTAGATCATCAAACACAGATGTTTCTTGAAGGAGTCAGTAGATCATCAAACACAGATGTTTCTTGAAGGAGTCAGTAGATCATCAAACACAGAGATGTTTCTTGAAGGAGTCAGTAGATCATCAAACACAGATGTTTCTTGAAGGAGTCAGTAGATCATCAAACACAGATGTTTGTTGAAGGAGTCAGTAGATCATCAAACACAGATGTTTGTTGAAGGAGTCAGTAGATCATCAAACACAGATGTTTGTTGAAGGAGTCAGTAGATCATCAAACACAGATGTTTCTTGAAGGAGTCAGTAGATCATCAAACACAGATGTTTCTTGAAGGAGTCAGTAGATCATCAAACACAGATGTTTCTTGAAGGAGTCAGTAGATCATCAAACACAGATGTTTCTTGAAGGAGTCAGTAGATCATCAAACACAGAGAGGGTTCCAAAGCTTAGGAGCAACAGTCTGGGAGGATTTCTCTCCTCTGGTCCGGAAGTTCAGGAACCATCAGTAGATTCTGATCCACAGACCTCAGAGCCCGAGCTGGGGTGTAAGTCTGGATCAGATCACTGATGGAAGGTCTGACCATGAATAGATCTGAAAGTAAGAACCAGAATTTTAAAATGATCCTGAAAGAAACTGGCAGCCAGTGAAGAGTTTGAAGGAGAAATGTGAGTTCTTCTACTAGAACGGCTCAGAATTCTGGCTGCAGAGTTTTGTATGAACTGCAGGCGAGAAGATCCTTCTTGTTTAGACACCAAAATAAACTGTTACAATAGTCTAAACGACACAAACACATGGATTATAAGATCCAGATCATGTTGTGACATCATTTTTCCTAAGTTTAGAGATTTTTCTCAGTTGAAACTGTTTCTGGTCAGTTTTCTTCACTCACTGTGACTTTTTTTCAAAATGAATCCTGTTTGTTTGATTCCTTATTCCTATGTAAAGCTTTTCAATGTTTTTTAATACTAATAAAAGAACATGGCCTTGATATTGTCATCAACTCTTATCTTCCAGCTCTACAATCAGGCCACTCAGTCCCAGACCTTGAAAGGCCACAAAATACAGTTTGTCCCGTTTCCCGCCAGTCGCAACTATAGACACAAATACATCTACAGGAGCCCGGAGCTACCAGACATCTTGAGGTACTACCCCCCTCCCCCCCCCTGACCTTTGACCTTTCACACCGCTCTTCTCTTGCGTAACCGTCCGTTTCTTCTTCCAGGGACTTCCTGGGCTCGACTGAGAGTCACTGAGAGGAACCTGGACTTGAGACGTTTCACTTCCTGTTGACATTCCCTTCGACGACTGTTACCCGATCATCTTCATCATCATCACTCATCCTCATCATCATCATCATCATCAAGGCCTGAATGTGTTTATGGATCCAGAGCAGGATGTTTTGAAGTTTAATGGCCACGTGAAGAAAATGTTGTTTTTTTTCACTGTACACTTTTAATTCCATCTGCGGTTTTTACAAGTGCCGTCGACCACTAGCAGCTGTTGTTCTTCTCACCCTGAAGGTTTCTTAGAGAAACCTCCTGAAGCGACAATAACTCGTATCCGTTACATTGCACGAGCAGAATCTTCCCTCGCAGTATTCCCAAGTATCTTGAAACCAAAGAGACACAATTGTACGCGGTGGCTGTGGATGTTGTTGAAGAAGAAATGTGACGACTTGAAGGCTTTTATTCTTTTGATTTTCTTTGTTGGATCATGTCTGAATTAAATATTTCCGGTTTTACCTCAATGTCTTCTCTTTTAATCACGTTTGGCGCCACACGCGACCTTTTGAATGTATCTACGCGACTCTGAAGGAGGTCAAAGGTCATGTACAAACTTTCTTTTGTATTGATTTGTTTGTTTGTTCTGTATATTATTCATTACTAGTCTAGCAGTTTATGGAAGTAATTATTCACCCTTAAAAATATGCAAGTGAACACAAACAAAATATTTGGGGGAAAACATGCTTTTATATCAGATTTAAAAATATAAATATTATATAAAATACATTCCATTTATACTGTACTGTACCAATGTAAATGCTAACCACTGGGCTAAGCTAACAAAGTCACATTCATTTACCAGATAAAATATCTGTAGAAAAAGTTTATTATCACACGGGATTCAGGCCGACAACCCTTTCATAACAACGACACGTGACTTCGGAGTATCTTGAGGTATTGGCTCGGTCAGGGTCAGGGGTCCGGCTCAGACGGACTTCAGATATTCGAGGTAGTGGAAGGTGGCGCCGAGGGCCCAGCTGGTCTCCGTGTGATTGATGGCTCTGGCCAGCTGCGAAAACAAAAACAAAGATAACTTTAAAGATAACTATTGTGTGACCTTTGGACCGAGCTCCTGACCTTGAGCTGCTTGTGAGGAGGGAAGCCCAGCTCCTGCAGCAGGACGGAGATGTAGACCAGGTCCAGACACAGAAAGGGACCTTGGTCTGGGAGGTATGAACCCGCACAGGCTGAGGACACAAGAGGGTCGCACACGTCACTCGAGAGCGCTGCTCATGATGGCCAGCAGGGGGCGGTGTCTCACCTCTCTCTGCGGCGTCAGAGAACTGGCCGAGGCTGATCACTCCAGCAGACTGAGCTTCTGCACAAACACAAGTTCAACCAAACATTCAAGGGTGTCGAGGTGATGGGTTGAGGTTTTACCGATCGCTCCGAGGTCGACGGCACGGTCGTAGTAGAAGGAGAAGGCGTAGAAGTCCATGTCCTCCACCTCCACCACCTTCTCCAGCTTCCTGTACAGAAGCTTCTCCACTCGGGTGCGACACGCTGACAACATGGGTTCACCTGCAGACGTCACGTGTTACTTCCCGACCAATGACGCGTCATCACACACCTGGATCCCCTTTTTTGTTTTACCTGCTTTCTGTCCCTTCACTGTGTACATGATGTCATTGTGCTGCCAGGAGCCCGAGTACTCTGGAGCCAAGCAGGGACTCACCAGCTGAGTACTGCCCCCTACTGTTCACACACCAGAGTGAGGACAGACAGACCAGAGTGATGCAGGACAGAAGGATAAGGGTGAGAAAAGACAGAAGAGAGGACAGACAGAAGGATGAGAGTGAAGACAAACAGATGTGAGGACAGACAGAAGAGAGTGAGGACAGACAGACAGAAAAGAGTGAGGACAGAAGAAAGTGAGGACGGACGGACAGAAAAGAGTGAGGACAGACAGACGGAAGGATGAGAGTGAGGACAGACAGACAGAAGAGAGTAAGGACAGACGGAAGAGTGAGGACAGACGGAAGAGTGAGGACAGACAGACGGAAGGTTGAGAGTGAGGACAGACAGACAGACAGAAGAGAGTGAGGACAGACAGACAGACAGAAGAGAGTGAGGACAGACAGACAGAAGAGAGTGAGGACAGACAGACAGACAGAAGAGAGTGAGGACAGACAGACAGAAGAGAGTGAGGCCAGACAGACAGACAGAAGAGAGTGAGGACAGACAGACAGACAGAAGAGAGTGAGGACAGACAGACAGAAGAGAGTGAGGACAGACAGACAGACAGAAGAGAGTGAGGACAGACAGACAGAAGAGAGTGAGGACAGACAGACAGACAGAAGAGAGTGAGGACAGACAGACAGAAGGATGAGAGTGGGGACAGACAGAAGAGGGTGAGGACAGACAGACAGACAGAAGAGAGTGTGGACAGACAGAAGAGTGAGGACAGACAGACAGACAGAAGAGAGTGAGGACAGACAGACAGAAGAGAGTGAGGACAGACAGACGGAAGGATGAGAGTGAGGACAGACAGAAGAGGGTGAGGACAGACAGACAGAAGAGAGTGTGGACAGACAGACAGAAGAGAGTGTGGACAGACAGAAGAGTGAGGACAGACAGACAGACAGAAGAGAGTGAGGACAGACAGAAGAGTGGACAGACAGATCTTGGAACAGATAAACAGCAGCTGGCCGCAGCAGCAGTTAATCTTGCTCTGATATTAAGAGATTAGATAATGGCTTATTAATCTGGAGATGAAAGAAAAACAACTCTGATGGAAGCAAGGACGAGGGGGGACGGGGGAGGACGAGGGAGGACGAGGGAGGACGAGGGAGGACGAGGGAGGACGGGGGAGGACGAGGGAGGACGGGGGAGGACGAGGGAGGACGAGGGAGGACGAGGGAGGACGAGGGAGGACGAGGGAGGACGAGGGAGGACGAGGGAGGACGGGGGAGGACGAGGGAGGACGGGGGAGGACGGGGGAGGACGAGGGAGGACGAGGGAGGACGGGGGACTCACAGGGCGGGGCCTCCACGCCACCTAAGATGGAGAGTCGAGCCGACATCAGACCCAGACCTAAATAACTACACACACAAACACACAAACACACACAAACATCAGATCATGAGTGTGCGACTTCATTTGTGTCTGTGTGCACCTGTGTGTGTAGAGGTTGTGTGTGGTGTTGAACATCTGGAAGGACGTGATGAAGTCCACGGGAGACGTCTGGATGGTTTGCTGCACACAAGTGTGTCAGTGGCGTCAGGAAACTTGAGAAATAATTAATAATCATTTAATTAAATAAATAAATAAAAATGTAATTACCTACTGAACCGTTTAATTTTTACTGTTGAAACTTTGATCCTTTATATTGAACACGTTGTTGGTTTTATAAGAATTGAATTAATTTCAATAATTTAATTGTAAAGTTAATACTGTATATTGAATGGGTGATAAAAAAAAAAAAAATAATCGAACAATCACATGATCGTCTGCGCGTCACATGATTGGCTGAGAGTTCCTTCAAGTAGCTCTATACTATCATGTATCATCTATACTCTATACTAACATGTTTATATGGAACTAAAAAGACAAAAAATAAAAAAATATTAAATTTACCTTTTTTTATTAAATTACTGAGATCAAAATATAAAAATCTTTATGTAGAAAAATTATAAATTTCATTTTTTATTATTATTAAAAAGCGACTTTTCAATATAAAAATTAATGAATTATTAAATTAAATAATTTAAAAAAAAATAATAATAAATTATTAATAATAATTCTAAAAAAAAATAATTAATTAATTAAATAAACATTTCAATGAAAAAGATAAAAGGTTTCAGCGGCTCCGAGAGGCTCCGCCCCCTCTGGCTCGGGGGTGTGCCCAGGATTACTGTAACCATCTCCATCTTGACACGTGTGAAGTTCTACATGTTCCAACTCACCTCGTCCTGAGGTTTGAAGGTGATCTGAGTGGACCCCCCGCCCAGGTCCAGGATCCCCACGGTGGGGGTGACACTGTCCCGAAGGCCACCTGCAATAAAAGAGGGCGGGGCCACAGCTGTCAATCGGAGCCGAGTTGTAAACACGTGGGGTCTCACCGGTGAGGAAGTTGATGGTGACCCAAGACGAAATCCCTGAAAAGACAAAGGTTGGTCAGTGTTGGGTCGTCTGGAGGTGGAACCGACAACTCTAGCAAGTGTGTGAACATGTGTGTGTACATGTGTGTGTACATGCCGACAGTCAAACTAAAGTGAGATTTGTGTATCCAGGTCACCTCGTTTATGCCGCGAGTGTCTCTGGACTTAGTGCATTAGTGGCTTTTATCGGTGCCCTCTGACCCCCGGGCCGGGCAGAAGTGGGCGATTACTCGCAGAAACTGTATCATAGAAGCTTTAAGATAAAACTTGAAAAGAAGCAATTTTCAAAACAAAACAAACAAGCGAGGAGCACGGAGAGCTTAAGTCACAGCTAAACACTGGCACTTAGTGCCCCCCCCCCCCAGACCACCCCTCCCGCTCACATCTGCATTAACAATAAGTCGCTTCCATCCGGGCCAGTTTGAGGGTAATCTGGGCCCACAGATAGACGAGCACTCAGGCCAAGAACTGCTAAATATGGAAGCGATAATGAGGTTAGACCAGCGGCCAGCGTCGCGTCCATTAGCAGCTAGAGTGGGTCGGGCTAAGAAGTTAATTCAGTGATCATTAAAAGACTTTTACTGCTCAAAGAGAGAAGGAGAAAACATTTTGAGGCTCAGAAATGAGCGAGGGATAATCACCCCCCCGCCCCCTCCAAGATTAAGCGGGACATTATCCCACGCGGCCATAATTGCTTGTATGAACGACTTTAAAAGGATTGGACTATTTTTGCGGACCTGCGTGTCGAGAGGACCTTCATCCCTGCGTTCGTGCTCGTCCGGCTCGTTTATGTCACCTCGATTCAAACGTCTCCGAACATAAAACGGACTTTGCAAACGCAGGTTTTAAGTGAGAGTTTTTGGAATAAACAAGTAAAAAAAAAAGAAAGAATAATTAAGTCCTGGCCAGCAGTGTGAGATCACATGACCCCAGATCAAGACGTTAAGACGTGTGATCGACGTAGCAGGAATATTTGACAAATTTGATGTGTATTGTGTTGGGTTTAATGGCTTTTGTGTGTTTTTTTTTTAATTATTTTTTTCAAAGCTGTATAAATGATGGAAACCATCTGACAACAAACATTCCCTTGTAGTGTTATGCACTTTATGTACTTTTTTCTTTTGCCCCATTTCGCTGTTACCGTCAGTGAAAATGAACGGCAGCCTTAAACAATAACACAGTGTCAAAATGGCTGCCATTATTTATATTTGGGGCGAGTGGTTGTTGCTGGCAATCTCAATACAATCGCGCACTTCTGCACTTGAACAGCCAGAAAATTGAATGTGGATCGATGGACACTTTCCACCCTCAACGTCCTCCATCTTAGTGATGTAGATGAAGCTAAACTGAAGCTAAACTGAAGCTAAACTGAGGCTAAACTGAAGCTAAACTGAGGCTAAACTGAAGCTAAACTGAAGCTAAACTGAAGCTAAACTGAAGCTAAACTGAGGCTAAACTGAAGCTAAACTGAGGCTAAACTGAAGCTAAACTGAAGCTAAACTGAAGCTACGTCACTGACGACGCGTCTTCGGAGCAGATACTGACGTAAATGTCTCAAGAAAACACTCGTTTTACCACAAAACAACACAACAACAATAATAACACAATGAAACACAACTTAATAACTTGTTTCAAGTGTAGAAAAGTGTTGTCAAGTGTCAGTGATAGTGTTTCAACGACTGGTTACAATCAGTGTTAAAAAGTAGTAGAAGAAGAAACTGTGTAGCAGCAGAGTTTGATCTGAGACAGAACTACACTGGCCACATTTGTGCACTGCGCAAGTAAGTGCACTGTCTTAGAGTGTACTGTAAAACAGTGCATTTAGAGAAGTGCACGATTTGAGACACAGCAATTGTATCCCTTGCCTCTCACCCTGAGCAGCTGGGACAGGCTCCAGCTAATACCCCGATAAGGAAATAAGTGGTGGAAAATAATATGAAAAAAATATTCCTTCCACTTGATTTAAAAATATTTGAAAACATGTTATTTTGAGGAGCAGGTGATACTTAAGTTGAAACACTTTGATTTCTTATGTCATTTTAGAATTTGTCTCCCGTTATGAAGTTTGAAAAAAAAACCAAGAATTGTTTTGTCTCTTTCTAACCATACTGTTATATTAAATTAGACATTTATTAACTCATTTAATGTATCTTGGGATAGTGGTTAAGGAAAGTCTCTCATCTCATATTTTCTTTACAAATCTACTGCGATTCAATCAACAACAACAAAAAAAATCACCACCTTTTTTTAAGGCAGAGTTCCAAAAAAATGTTTTTTTAAGTTTAATTTAATTTTTTTTATAAGCGTTTAAATTATCTCAGTCAAACTCGTGGCACACCAAGTCATTTTATGTAAGTAAGTAAGTAATATTTGTAAAGATCTTTCTAGACCCTTCAGGGTCACAAGCGCTTAAACAATCAAAACAATACTGTCAGCCAGCGAAGAGTTTTAAGGATCAGAGAAATGTGAGTTCTTCTACTAGAGCGGCTCAGAATTCTCCATGTGGTCCTTCCGATAGTCTCAAAATCATAGGAGACTTACGTTCATGTTGATAATGTGATTAAAGATGTCAGTGTTTAAGATAAGATAAGGAACAGACATGATGGAGGATACGTTTGTTTGGTCAAGGAAAACTCAATTGAGCCTCAAAGAATAAAAAGTCAATATAACAAAAAAACATAATACTTCCTTAAAGGTAAATGTAGGTTTTTCTCGGCCCCGCGAATAAAAGATTTTGGCCCAAATGAGATTAAGTTTGAAACCACTGGTTTAAAAAAACACTTTGGTAGCTATAACTAGAGTAGAAATGATCACCATGGTTACCGCTGTTTTGACTACAACCATGTCTGCTTTGGTCCATCATAATAACAGTAACTAATGCGACATCAGCATTAGTTACTGACGTCATTTCCTCCACGACCTTGACCGTGATGAACTATTATGATCATAACAAGAGCTCGATGAACACGACTTATCGGTGACGGTAGCGATACCTTCGTCCGTGCCGTCCATGATTGACACGCTGTCAGACTTGTACAGGAAGGGCGACGCCTGGAACAGAGTCCTCACCTGCAATAAAAGAGTGAGTCAAGAGTGAAAAAGATGTTTATGTGTGAGTGTAATCAGCTCGGAGCATAATAAGAGTAAAGATTAAGATTAAACCTTGTTATCGCTGATTACTTAAAAGATTTAATAGACTTTATTTTTGGCAGCCTGATTAGGAGGATGCAGGGGCGGAAGCTTAGCTTGGGCTGGCACAGGCTACTTGTTTGGATATTAGCTCAAGTAATAAACCGTTTGGAAGCCGTTGCCATGGTTACATCACTAAAGGCCTGGATGAAACACGATAAATCATTGTCAGTGTGTGCGTGTTTGTGTGCGTGCGTCACTCACAGCGTCCAGTAGTTGTGCAGCCTTGTCTCCAGGTAGTAGTCGGAGTCCAGCCGTGGCCTTCAGCGCCACCGGAGTCACATTCCACTGAGCGGACGGAATGTTTACCTTTGCCACGTCCAGCAGCTGCTGGATCCCGTCCGCAGACTGCAACACAGACGAGCAGGTGAGGAACTTTAACTCACCCGGGGCTCGTGAGACGACGCCTGTACCTTTAGGGGCTCGACGGCGTAAGCAGACAGTCCTGGCTTGATGGCCCTGAAGGTCTCATGTTGCAAGAGAGGTACTACGATGTAGAAACACATATATGTTCATATTAATTATTAACATTTTTTGTATTTCCATGACAATCCCTTTACTTCAATGTTCACCTTCACCAGTTTAATAAAATGTATTTCTTAAGCCGTTTATTTATCATTTATTTTTTTAGAGAAAAATAAGTTAACATTACCAAGATTACTGAGAACTAGAAAGAAGAAGACGAATGGGAAATTGTAAACAAAAATATAAATACAATAATAATAAAACTGAAAAATCTTGGGGGAGACACACCGATCTCTATAAATTACTTAATCAGTTGGATATGTTAATTTAACTTATCTGTGAGTCCCAGCTCACATTCTTAGGAAGTTGTATCTTCCATTTGGTGAATCTCCTCCATTTGAATCCAACAGTTTTGATTCGATGCATCAACATTCTGTCAGTTCCTCATAATTCCTCTAAAACTAAAACATTGACTTGTGAAACAAAATGATACCCAACAAAAATGACTGACAGTCTTTAGAGAAACTACTGATGACGTTTTATAATAGTGCCATTATACTGACACACAATATTAGCACATTAAAATATTTTTATTTATATTTATAGTCTGTATAGCTTTTACTAATGTATCTCTTCTCATTTTACATTAATATCTATATTCTGCTAAAGCACTTCCGGATGGATACAAACTGCACTTTGTTGCCTGGTACTTGTGATATTCTAATCTATTCTATTCTATTCTAGAGCAAGTCCAACGTACATTATAAGGATTTGATGATGTGTGACCTCGTTCTCTCCAACAGTGTTGTGGCTGTTCCATGTCTAGCCTTGGAATTCAAGATTATAAAGATTCTAAATAAAACCTTCCAACCAGATTTACCTCCATCTGTTGGAGCTCCTAGACCTACGCAGTGACCTGTGAATCAAATGCTATTCTCCTCATTCAGATGAAGATATAAACTAATGTTAAATGTACTTAAATAACCAGCGGCGCGTCTTGTACCTGGTGACACTCGCCTCTCATGACTGGGTCACTGCACTGCTCTACGTGGAAACCCTGAAGATTTGGGTCCGGCAGACCTTCACGTATGATATAAACTGGGTCTAAAGAGACCCTCAAGGCAGTTCTACTTCAAGGCTCTGAAAACAAGTTCAATAAAAACGTCCTCTTCTCACCTTTTTGACCCGCCTGGAACTTGAAAATGTGGATCCTGGTGCCGGTGCTGCCCGCATCAAACATGATGCCGTAGTAGAAGTTCCAGCCGTCCGGCTGAGGGTCCCGCAGGTGGGTGGGGGGTCTGTAGATTCGGTCTCCATGGTCGTAATAATGCTTCATGGACAGCAGGTAGAGGAGCAGGAAGGCGAGGGACAGGAAAACTGCAGTCAACTTCAGCCTCTTCATCTCGACTCATGCTGCTCAGCATCTGTGGAGCAAACATCACTCTGAGGCTCAACTCACTTTAGTCCAACTCACTTTAGTCCAACTAACTTTAGTCCAACTAACCAGGTCAAGTTTATCTTATGAAGTGGATCACAGGGCAGATATTTAACTACTTATTAGCAGCAGATTAGTTTTATAACTGGGGCTACAACAACAAAGACAAGCTGTTTCCAGACTCCACGTAAACCCACAATAACTCTGATGTTTACATGAACAAATCGCAAGTCTTATAATCGCATAAGATAATAAAGTGATGCGACATTACATGCTGGTTTAGTTCGTCTGGAATAAACCGTTAACCTGAGTCGTGAGCTCGTAAATGTAGCGGGTTGTATGTAGCCAGGTGGCTAAACTTCACAGTGACTTATAAAAACGACGTAAATTCGTTAAAGTTACCGGTCAGTCGTGTTCCGAGCTGGCGACATTCAACAGTTCCTGCTCCACATCCTCCTCACGATCCTTGGAAAAACACACACAGCGTCGCCGGGTGATGACGTCAGCATGTTTTGATCAAGGTGTTTGGTTTGGAAACGGGCGGGAGATAAAATGAAAAAGAACACATTTATTTCATCACATTTCGCTTATAATTTCAGAAAAAATAATATTGTGCAAAAATTCTCGTGAATTTTCACGAGAACGTTGTTCGATAATTCACGGTCGCAGATGCACTGAGTGGCAGGTCGCGTTTGGACGAGCCGGCCCTCCAATTAGGCGAAAAAAGCGGAACTGTTTCAGTTTATTTGTTGTTTTGGCTGATAAAACAAAACTATCAGTTCCGTGTGTGCTTCAACTCTTGCATGTACTATATGAGCACCTTCAGCAGACCATTTTCTCTCTACAGTGCTCAAGAGTTCCGCCTACAAACTTCGAAAAACTATACTTATTTAATGTTGTGCAAGCTACAAAACAATAGTGGACCAGTGAAAACACTTATACTATAACAGTACAATTGGCCATTAAAAAACATCAGAAAAAAAGATATCTGCTGGAGCACAATTTCTTTATTTTAGAGAATACTTATATTTATTTGCATTCTGTTTTTAAGACAGAAAAAACCGCAGCAGTTTCATATTGTCTTCATTAAAAATATCACTGCTGACTCAAAAGTATAGTCTATTTGTATTTTTGGTTCAATTTGTCGTCCCACATCCTGGTCCTATTTTTCCATGTCTTTTTTGAGAGTAACTACTGGCTCACGACCCATTAAGCACCACCACGAGAGATGGGTTTTTAACCAAGTTTTCAGCTACGGTATTTGAGATATTGGACTCACAGTGTTCCTTGTTGCTTCTGTGTTTTGACCTCATTGTATTTTTAATGATTTGTGTGTCTGTTAACGTCGACAACTCTGCTCCGTTCAGTCGCTCAAACGGTGTAATTATGGATCCTATTAAGTGTATGTGTGTCTCCTGTATTTTCAATTTCCAAATTATCTCTGCAGGAATAATTGAAATCACTCAGTGGAAGTATTTAATATTTGTAATCCAACGCTGCTCTGGTGGATCAAACCGTTGCTCCTCAGCTCTGCTCCATATATGTAATTTAATCTGTAATCTGCTTCTAATAGGTTAAGTTAATGGGTCGCAGCCCGTTAATGGTTTTGTAATCTTCATCTCATCACTGTGATGGGCCTCAAACAAAAGCGAGAACCGAGTGGGTCCTAATCGTCCACAGATT
Organism: Callionymus lyra; assembly: GCF_982586985.1. Taxonomy (NCBI): domain Eukaryota; kingdom Metazoa; phylum Chordata; class Actinopteri; order Syngnathiformes; family Callionymidae; genus Callionymus; species Callionymus lyra. Next base: position 5,901,583 of record NC_141828.1, read on the forward strand.
TACCCACTCATGACATCATCGATGACATCAGCGATGACACACATCACGACGTGTAAACGTTTAAAAACGTTACAAAAAGCCATGAAACTTTGCACGAGTGAGGGAGGAGTGAGACTCACCTGTGACGTCTACCTGAGTTTATTCTTATATTTTAAATATATACTCTTTATCCATACATGTATATTAATACACTATCAATATTGATTGATCCTGTAATTATGATTCTTTTTTAGTTTTTATTTTATTAACCCTTGTGTTATCTCAGGGTCAAGGTGACCCAAAGGCAAAGGTGAGCCAAATGTGTTTTTGCAGTACATGTGCAATGTGGGTCAAAGTGAACGATCTCCACTGCATATGTATTTATGGAAGCCAGGGAGGACCAGAGACCCAGAGACAACACAGGGGATACCACAAACACATTTGTTCACAGGCCTTCGGGTCACCTTGACCCAGAGACAACACAAGGGATACAACAAACACATTTGTGCCGGGCTTTTGGGTCACCCTAACCCACAGACAACACAAGGGATACTCAAAACACATTTGTTTTCAGGCCTTCAGGCCACCTTGACCCAGAGACAACACAAGGGATACAACAAACACATCATTTGTGCCGGGCTTTTGGGTCACCCTAACCCACAGACAACACAAGGGATACTCAAAACACATTTGTTTTCAGGCCTTCAGGCCACCTTGACCCAGAGACAACACAAGGGATACAACAAACACATTTGTTTTCGGGCTTTTGGGTCACCCTAACCCACAGACAACACAAGGGATACTCAAAACACATTTGTTATCGGGCCTTTGGGTCACCTTGACCCAGAGACAACACAAGGGATACCACAAACACATTTGTTTTCAGGCCTTCAGGCCACCTTGACCCAGAGACAACACAAGGGATACTACAAACACATTTGTTTACGAGCTTTCGGGTGACCCTGACCCAGAGACAACACAAGGGATACCACAAACACATTTGTTTTCGGGCTTTTGGGTCACCTTAACCCACAGACAACACAAGGGATACCACAAACACACTTGTTTACTAAGTAATAATTAAATCAAGGGGATGAATAAATCCAACAATGATCATTACCTCAAAGATGATCCTCAACAAGACCTGGAGCCACATTCAAGGAAGTATATCGTTGCCATCAGAACATTAAAAGACTGCATTTAACATTTCAAATGGTGACATTTTTTACCATTTAATTAATATTTTTAACAATACAATTATATAATGGAAGGTAAAAAAATGTTTTTAATGAATGATTTAATTTAAATTATTTGTTTATTTAAATGTTGCATTGGTTGAGTTGTTTTTTTAAATAATTTAATTTGGAAATTGGAATATCTCTCCACTGCATCTGTATTTATGGAAGCCAGGGAGGACCAGAGACCCAGAGACAACACAGGGGATACCACAAACACATTTGTTCACAGGCCTTCGGGTCACCTTGACCCAGAGACAACACAAGGGATACAACAAACTGCATTTAACATTTCAAATGGTGACATTTTTTACCATTTAATTAATATTTTTAACAATACAATTCTATAATGGAAGGTAAAAAAATGTTTTTAATGAATGATTTAATTTAAATTATTTGTTTATTTAAATGTTGCATTGGTTGAGTTGTTTTTTTAAATAATTTAATTTGGAAATTGGAATATCTTGAAATTAAATGCATTTCTTTACACATATAATTTGATTGTATAATTCCAATAATTAAAAAATACATTTTCTTAATTCGAAATGTTTTGCTTCATAAACCTTTCAAAATAAATATAAATCTTATTTATTTTTGAGCCACCAAAAGCATAACAAGCTACTTCCTGAACTGTCACATGATCGTCTGATTGGCTGAAAGTTTGATGGAAAACGTCTGTAACATAACGTGAGATTTTTTCCAAATACCATGAAATAACCGGTGCTGTGTCTCAAATCGCATACTTCTCTTAGTGTACTAGAAGTTAGTATGCATCAGGATAGTGTACATACTAACTAGTAACTAATTCTCCACAGATAGTATGTCTCAAATCAAACTCTGCTGCTACACACTAACAGGAAATGACGCGATAGCTTCTTCTTCTACTACTATTTAACAATGGTTTCAACCAGCTGTTTGAACACTATCGCCACCTGCTGGCAGCACGTTTTGCAAGTTTGGAAGAAGAAATAAAGAAAAAATATGAGAATCTAAATATTCGCGAGATATTTAAGCTGGTATCAGCAGCAAAGACGTGTCATCCTTCTACTGCTGCGGAAAATAAACCTGTAAGTATATGAATATATATATATATATATATATATATATGACGTAACTTCCATTTAAAACATCACTAAGATGGCGACCGTTTAGGGTGGTTAGTGTCCATCGAACCATACTCAGTTTTGTGGGCGTGTTAGTACGCCAATTTAGTGTGCAAGGCTCACTAAATTTCGCATACTAAGAATTGAGATGCACTTACGCACTTAAAATACTAACTTTGAGTACGCAAGTATGCGATTTGAGACACAGCATCTTATTAAACCTCTCCTGAGCTTCAGATGCGACAGAAACGCTCGTCACTGTGGCTGTGATTCCATCTAGAAATCGTGTTAACCGGCTTTGTCCGTCTCGCACAAGCGCGGCCAGTCATTGTGGTGGTTTGAGGGATTTTCACGAGATATAATTTGGTGTGTTTGGACGGTAACTGATGGAAGACTTTCATCTTTAAGACGCTCACGGATTAGACGGACATCTGGACGCGGCCGATGTCTTATTAGGTTGCTACTGATTCTATATCTGTGACGCTCGTGTGTTACCATCTGTACAGTTCCTGTGTAACTGCTGTGTCACCGTCACTGGATATTAAATGGTTTATTTAGTGGAGAAATAACCTCTCAATCAACTCGTTAACACGACGAGTAACTAAGTGATCGTTAACAAACACTTGTGACTTCATCTTCAAAGTGTGACTCGGCGGGATTTTGGCGAGAGATAATTTTCTCTAAACAAAGTCACTCGCGGCGGGACGACGTGCGAGCATCGCCTCTGCAGTAAAAACCAATAAAGGAGAGTGAATCTAATCTAATCTGCGGTTTATTTCTGGAGACAAAAATCCAGAAATGATGATTAATCTTATTGGATTATTTACATTTTCAACATGATTGAGCCTCAGAAATGAAATTAAAATGTGTGTCGAATTGGATTTCCCGGTAAAAGCAGGACGGTAATAAGACACGACTGATCCTGGGGAACAAAGACGAGCGGGATTAGACGAGCAGGGCCACATTAGGAGCCAGATTAGAGTGTTTTCATCTATTATTCAGATTATTATTCCGATGATTATTCTGCGTGTTCTTGTCCTGGAGGCTTAGCGCTCAAAACAAGCTACTCGACACACAAACATCCCATCAGAAAGCCTCAATAAATGTCCCGGATTAGTTCCTACTGCCGTTTAAAGGGATTAAAACTGTTTGCAAGATATTTTTCTGACAGTTTCGTGGGTTAGACGTGTTTTTTTCTTTAATAAATGTCAACAAGTTTCAGATCCATGTTTGTGGTGCAGGTTTGAGTCCTGCTCTGAACCTTCATCTCAGCCAGGAACAATAGTTGGACTATATATATATATATATATATATATAATATTAACTATATTAGTTAATAACTAATAAATAATAATATAAATTATTAGTTATTAGTTGGGCTTAATAATATATATTACTAATAATATATATAGATATCGATATAGTAAATAAAGTCCAAACTAAATATCCAACTAATAACTAATAATATATATATATATATATAATCCAACTAATAACTAATACTATATATATATATACTGTATATACAGTAGATAGATAGATAGATAGATAGATAGATAGATAGATAGATAGATAGATAGATAGATAGATAGATAGATAGATAGATAGATGGATGGATGGATGGATGGATGGATGGATGGATGGATGGATGGATGGATGGATGATGGATGGATGGATGGATGGATGGATGGATGGATGGATGGATGGATGGATGGATGGATGGATGGATGGATGGATGGATGGATGGATGGATGGATGGATGGATGATGGATGGATGGATGGATGGATGGATGGATGGATGGATGGATGGATGGATGGATGGATGGATGGATGGATGGATGGATGGATGGATGGATGGATGGATGGATGGATGGATGGATGGATGGATGGATGGATGGATGGATGGATTCACACACACACTCATACCTACGGACAATTTCCCAAAAGTTCTCAATCAACCTCTGTATGTTTTTGAACTGTGGGAGGAAACCGGAGTGCCCGGAGTAAACCCACGAACATACGAAGTCCACACAGAAAGTTCACAAGTTGGCTTGGCCTGGAAGCGAACCAGCAACCTTCTTGCTGTGAGGCGACCACTGCGCCCCCTAGCTGTGAGTTATGCTTATCAAATTGAAAATAAACTATATTCAAATAAATGTGTCTCTTATTGTTATTACAAACCTATACAGTATTTACTTTATTTAAGTTTTTTATAATGATATTTCTCAAATATTATGAAGACATACCTTTATATCACTATATTCATTTCATTCAATTAAACAATTAGCCGTGTATCATCAGCATAGAGTCGCACCTGTCGATGGATCTCATGCATTTATCACTTTGTTCAGGTGTTACGACCCAGAGGTCGAAGGTCATGAAGATACCGTTGACCCTTTCAAGTGGACTGTCAATCACACGTCGACTTCAGTCACAAATCTTTGTCCGAAAACATCCACTGCTGTAAAAGTTCCCTCCTCCCCTGACGCTGGTCAATTGGTCAGATTACCGTGATGAGAGAAGCGGTGCATGCTGGGAAGGAGAGATTATTGACATTTTGAAAACAATAATAATTCAAGTGAAACTGAGGGACATATGTTTTTTGATTTCTAAGCTGGTGAAATTACAAAACAAGCGCACACGCCCACACACTGGAGTGGTTTACTGTGCGCTTCATCATCCGAGGGGTCTTTGGTGGATTGTTGCCAGAAAGTGAGGCTTAAAAACTCCATGAAGAAGGATAACGATGAGGAAGAACGAGGAAGATGCACATTATAGGTGCATAAGTGTCGTTGTTTGGTGAAAACATCCCAGTTATTACAAAGAACACACAATTAAACCTCTTTTTCTTCTGCTCCTGCATCATCAAATTATTTCATCACTTTTTCTACAGTCGTTACATTGTAATTACACCGTTATCACCATCATAGCATCATCACATCATTTCATCACCTTTGTTAAATTTTAATTACATCATTATCTGCATCATGTCGTCATCATATCATTTCATCACAATCAATACATTGAAATTACTGTAAATCATTATCACAAGCATAACATTTTCATCATTATGTTATTTAATATTTTGTGTTAAATTGTAATTACACCAGTATCACCATCATTACATCATCATCACATAATTACATTACTTAAGTTACAGTCCTTACATTGTAATTACTGTAGACTATCACTATAATAACATCATCTTTACGTCATTTCATCACTTTTGTTACAGTCCTTACAATGTAATTACTGAACATCATTATCACTATCATTACATCCTCATCATCACATAATTACATTAATTTTTAACAGTTGTTAAATTGACATTACTGAACATCATTATCACTATCATTACATCGTCATCATCACATAATTACATTAACTTTTAACAGTTGTTAAATTGATATTACTGAACATCATTATCACTATCATTACATCGTCATCATCACATAATTACATCACTTTTGTAACAGTTGTTGCATTGATATTACTGTAGAATATCACTATCATAACATTGTCATCATCACATAATTACATTACTTTTGTAACATTCCTTACAATGTAATTACTGTAGAATATCACCACCATCATAAAATTATTACACGTCATTTCATCACTTTTGTAACAGTCGTTACATTGATATTACTGAAAATCATTATCACCATCATAACATCATCACATAATTACATTACTTTTGTTACAGTCATACAATGTAATTACTGTAGAATATCACCACCATCATAACAATTTCATCACGTAATTATATATAATCACTTTTGTAACAGTTGTTGAATTGATATTACTGTAGAATATCACTATCATAACATTATCATCACATAATTACATTACTTTTGTTACAGTCCTTACAATGTAATTACTGTAAAATATCACCACCATCATAACAATTTCATCACGTTATTATATATAATCACTTTTGTAACAGTTGTTACATTGATATTACTGTAGAATATCACTATCATAACATTATCATCACATAATTACATTACTTTTGTTACAGTCATACAATGTTATTACTGTAAAATATCACCACCATCATAACAATTTCATCACGTAATTATATATAATCACTTTTGTAACAGTTGTTACATTGATATTACTGTAGAATATCACTATCATAACATCATCATCACATAATTAAATTACTTTTGTTACAGTCCTTACAATGTTATTACTGTAGAATATCAGTACTATCATAACATAATCATCATGTAATTACATCACTTTCGTAACAGTTGTTACATTGATATTACTGTAGAATATCACTATCATAACATCATCATCACATAATTAAATTACTTTTGTTACAGTCCTTACAATGTTATTACTGTAGAATATCAGTACTATCATAACATAATCATCATGTAATTACATCACTTTCGTAACAGTTGTTACATTGATATTACTGTAGAATATCACTATCATAATATCATCATCACATAATTAAATTACTTTTGTTACAGTCCTCACAATGTCATTACTGTAGAATATCAGTACTATCATAACATAATCATCATGTAATTACATCACTTTCGTAACAGTTGTTACATTGATATTACTGAACATCATTATCACTATCATAACGTCATCCTCATCATCACATAATTAAATTACTTTTGTTACAGTCATATCTCACATCAGCAGCACCAGTACGCACTCACACCAAGAAGTGGAGGCCCCAGAATTGTCCGGGGACAGGATTGAGGTCAGGAGGGCGGCGGGGTATGAAAGGGAGTGGGGTGGGGCGTGAAAGGGACGGCTGGTGGTCGGGGGCGCGAGAGTCTTTCAGTGAAACCTAAACTCCCACTTAAATACATCCATCCATCGTCTTCTTTCCCCCTTCGTCTCCATCCGAGTCATGACACCGACTCAGCAGCCACACCTGTTGACACCTGTCATCAAGACTCACCTGGCGCCCCCTAGCTGCCATCATCATGGTTAAGATGTAGAGCGCCAAGAAGAAAAAGGAAGTTGCTAATTAAATTAATGAGCAAACTCATCGCATGCGTTCGACACGCGGGCGTGGCGGTGAATTAGCATAAATCCGGAGGTCGGCACGCGCTGGCGTCGGGCGGCGTCACGCCGGCTGGTTAGACCCCTGGGTTATGGTACAGTATTAAATTTTTTAATCATTAGCCTTTAGTGCTAATAGCGACGGGCAGTCTGTAGCTTTCCCTGCTTGTTTGTCTGGCGTCTGCACTTTCAGACCAGATTACGGATGTAAATGAGGCCGCGGCGGTGGCGTGGGGGGGGCATGTAAGAGTATATGGTCCAGACTTCCAGACTCTAATTTAAAAAACTTTAATCCCACAGTTGTTTACATCAGTGAATTAGGTTAATCTATCACAGCTATTTGCATAAATGTGCATTTATGAATAATTAGTGGGCCACAGGGCACCAAGGTGGTGGCCACGGGGTGTCTGCAGGCGGGGCCCCGGGGGGCGACGCGTGGCCAGACTTCTGCTGCCGTTAACAGCAGGAAACAATGGAGCGCAGAAACAATGAACAACTAACTGGCGGGAAGATGATGCCGTCTGGATCGCTTACAGACGACCCGCTGACCGCCGTGCAACCGCCTTCATTTAATCACAGCTGCCGCTCTAATTGGACTCATTAGCTTCCCGCGGCTCCTGCAGACACAGAGCTCAGACTCCTGGGCTTCACTGCAACTTTAAGGGCAACTAATGTGAAACTTTTCTGACTCACATGTTTCAAAAGTTGAATCTTCCTCTCCAGGACGCAGTCATCGTGTTTTCAACTTATTACTTTATAAAGTTGCTCTGAAATCTGGGCGAACGAGAGGTTACGAGAGTCCATTATGACGTAGTAATGGCTTCACTCCTCCTCCAGCTGTGATCACGCCCCGCTTTGTTTATACAACGAGTCCCTTGGAGGTGAAGACTTCAAAGATTGATAACACGCAGTGACAAACCTCCATGTTTGACCAATCACAGCAGAGTGGGTGTAGTTATGGTCAACAAGATTTCATCTCCAGAACAACAAAGTGTGTTCAGTGGGCGGAGCTTAAGATCATTTTCTAATGTCAATATTTCCATGAAAATAGAGTTTTGTACAAAAACACACTGATGATACAATAGAGTCACACATCACAACAACACACACACACACTGATGACACAATAGAGTCACACATCACAACAACACACACACACTGATGATACAATAGAGTCACACATCACAAGAACACACACACACACTGATGACACAATAGAGTCACACATCACAACAACACACACACTGATGATACAATAGAGTCACACATCACAACACACACACACACTGATGATACAATAGAGTCACACATCACAACAACACACATACACACTGATGATACAATAGAGTCACACATCACAACAACACACAAACACACACTGATGATACAATAGAGTCACACATCACAACAACACACAAACACACACTGATGATACAATAGAGTCACACATCACAACAACACACACACTGATGATACAATAGAGTCAAACATCAGAACAACACACACACACACTGATGATACAATAGAGTCACATATCACAACAACACACACACACTGATGATACAATAGAGTCACACATCACAACAACACACACACACTGATGATACAATAGAGTCACACATCACAACAACACACACACTGATGATACAATTGAGTCAAACATCAGAACAACACACACACACACTGATGATACAATAGAGTCACACATCACAACAACACACACACACTGATGATACAATAGAGTCACACATCACAACAACACACACACTGATGATACAATTGAGTCAAACATCAGAACAACACACACACACACACTGATGATACAATAGAGTCACACATCACAACAACACAGACACACACTGATGATACAATAGAGTCACACATCACAACAACACACACACACACTTATGATACAATAGAGTCACACATCACAACAACACACACACACTGATGATACAATAGAGTCACAAATCACAACAACACACACACTGATGATACAATAGAGTCACACATCACAACAACACACACACTAATAATACAATAGAGTCACACATCACAACACACGCACACTGATAATACAATAGAGTCACACATCACAACAACACACACACTAATGATACAATAGAGTCACACATCACAACACACACACACTGATGATACAATAGAGACACACATCACAACAACTCACACACTGATGATACAATAGAGACACACATCTATTTAAGACACACTTACATCAACACATTAGTTGAACTTTGACTCATATTCTTCTGATACATTATTTCAAACACTGTTACCATAACATGATAATAAAGATCATTTGATATTTAGAATTAATTGTTGATTCCACTGATGGCTAAACAATAATCTCTACTGTGAACTTTTGAATCTTGATTTAACACGACTCCTCCACAGCGCCCCCTACATTTTTTCAACAGATTGTCTTGCTGGACTCTGTAGAGAAAGTAAAGGTCATGACAGTAGTGATTCCCAACCATTCGCAGCAACACAGAAGTTCCTTGAGAAACAAAGGTGTGCCATGAAGAATAAAGAAAAAGAAGAAAAAATAATTTTAAATAAAGAAGAAAAGAAAAAAAAGATGCTACTCCAGGAGAGTCCAAGCAAAACTAGTTATTTTTGAAACAGGCTTCTAAAGTTTCCATCGTCTCCTTTGACTTGGTCTTCATTGACTCATTTATGCTCCAGATGTGTTGGTGGAGTATATTTTATTCAAATCCGTGGCGTGAAAACAGGCCCAGAAAGACCCACAATGGTCTTTTTGGGCCTGACCCTATTCCCGCTAGAGTCATTTTAAGGAAGTAGTCACTTCCTACTTCCTTGAAATGACAATAGCGGGAATAGGCTCAGTTTTTTTTTTAATCTGTTGCAATCGGTCGAAAAGTGACACTAACATATCTAAAACTTTAATTCATTTGAACTATTTATCATGGTTTTCTATCTTATGCCAGGTACTTCAGATACTTTTGTTTATACATGTCACAGTTCGGATCGGAATCTAGTAGGATCTGGAATCCTACTAGTACAGATTTAAATTCCTAATACGGAACTGGGATCTTAAAATTGGAATTCCAATCTGTCCTAGGAGAATTCCAGATCCTACTAGTGAATTCCAATCTGTACTAGAAGAGATTGGAATCCTACTATTGTATTGGGATCTGAATATTGGAATTCCAATCTATTCTAGGACAAATGGGAATTCTACCAGGACAATCTCCAATTCTAATTGGAGAAATTCGGATTCGTTGGCGTTTGATTCGTAATCAAACCCTAACCCTAACCCTAATCCTAGTTCAGTAGCAAGATTCCAATCTGTACTAGTACATTTTGGAATCCAATCTGTAATAGTAGGATTCCAGATTCTACTGGATTCCAATCTGTACTGTGACATATATATATATATTTTGCAATATTTCTGTTTGATGCCGTGTGATTTTTCCAACTTGAAATATGTGCCGTGACTCGACAAATGTTTGGAAACGCAGCAGAGATGTTAGGATCATCAGAAGCTATTACCCCACGAATGGGCTTCTACGTCTGAGACCAAAGTCGAGTCGAACGAAGGAAAAGCCTCATATTTTTTCAGTGATAGTCGCTTCACAGCTGGTTAATCCAGATATTGATCCTCGGGGTCAGTTAGCTGTTCGCCCCCACGGATGCAGAAACACAGCCAGTGAGATCCTGAGCTCCTTGACCTCTTCCTTCCTACGTGGGATTGAACCGTGGTCTCCAGACTGGAGATAGAACACCTGACTGTCTTTTCAAAGAACGATCTCATGACAATTATCCGTGGTCTTGTCATTAAACCAACACATTTGACTAACCCGTGGTCAGGGCACCAAATAAATGTATGTTTCCTGCCGGGAGGTTGGTTTAAAATCCAAGTATATTCATGTTGATATCATGGCCTATAAAGATACCAGTGATTAAGATAAGATAAGGAATAAAGATGATCCATTTCAACAATTGCAAAGAAATATAAAATGTGTTCAACCTGCCACCAAAAGTGCCAAAAGGTTTTGGCTCTTGTTAGTTTTACATCCTTGGTCTATGCTCATGGGCCATAATAGTGGTCAGGTAAAATGATTAGCTGTAACTTCTTTATTGATTAGATTAGATTAGATTAGATTAGATTAGATGGAGTTTATAAATCCCTCTGGAGATCTCCTTTAGGAAACACAGCAGATGATGTTTTCGTAAGAACAAGGTTCAAATGAAAAGAACAAGTGCAAGGGATGACAAAGTGCAAATAAAAAGTGATCTCTATTTGCAAAAGTCTTGAGCTGTGTCTCAAATCGCATACTTGCGTACTTAAACTTAATATGTTTAGTGCATAAGTGTGCATCTCAATTTTTAGTATGTGAAATGTAGTGCGCACTAAATTGTCACTAAAACGCCCATAAAACTGAGTCTGGATCGATGGACACTTTCTACCCTAAACGGCGTCATCTTAGTGACGATATATATATATATATACTTGTATACTTGTAAGTATATTCATATACTTACAGGTGTATTTTCAGCAGCAGTAGGAGGATGACACGTCTTCGCTGCTGATACCGGCATATATTTGGTTTCTAATATTTCTTGAAACCAAACGTGCTGCCAGCAGGTGTTGATAGTGTTCCTACAGTTGGTTGAAATCATCGTTAAAAAGTAGTAGAAGAAGAAGCTGTCGAGTCATTTCCTGTTAGTGTGTAGCAGCAGAGTTTGATTTGAGACATACTATCTGTGGAGAATTAGTTACTAGTTAGTATGTACACTATCCTGATGCATACTAACTTCTAGTTTACTGAGAGAAGTATGCGATTTGAGACACAGTACCTGGTCTTTCTCAGTGTTAACACTCTCAGGACGAGCTAGCATGTTAGCATAATTAGCATCTAGTTCTGGTTATTACCACTGCACACCTCAACCCAAACTGTAAAAATGTAGGTTGAAAGTTGTTTGTTAAGAGCGAGGCGCGGTGATTTAGGTTAAAATTAAAGTGATAAGAGACGAGATAAACTAGGGATAAGTTAAAAAATGTAATCAATGTCAAATATTAATTAATTGCTTTAAAAACATGTCGTGTCACGACAGAGTCTACGAAAGACAAGATGTTTGATTGACATTTACGTCGGACGATGACATCCCTCATTCACTTGTTCATTTACAGACAAAGACTATGAAGATGAAAGTTTAATCTGAAGATTATTAAAAGCAACAAAATCAATCAATCAAATCCTGGTAATCCAAGTCTGAACATAAGTTTCTCCCTGTCACGCCCAAACACACACGCACACACACATGCAGAGAAACACACACTCACCTACACATTAATCCAGCACCTTCTTTTCAGCTTAAACGAGTCAAACTGATGTGATTTTGTATAAACCTTTATAATCTGTGAAATTGGGAACAATCAAATCTATGATTTATTATGTGTGCATGTGTGTGTTTTGCGTGTGTGTTGTGGGTCTGCCTCTGTCCTTAAATGTTGCTTTAAACATCTGGACAACATCTCCACTTAAATAAACGGAAAATAAAGTAACAGTAATTATTGAACACAATTAAAATATATATATATATATTATTATATATTCTCGCGTATGACATAGTCCTGACCTTCAGCAATTACACTATAACCAAGTTTTCCGAACAGCAACAATCAAGTATATAAAAAAATTTTTTTCCTTTTGTTAAATGGCGATTAAAAAACCGTCAAAGAAAATATGATTTTTGAATAAATTATGAACAACCAACTGGAACTTTTAGATGATACAAATAAAATAAAATAAAATAAACACAAATAACAACAGGATAACTTTCAATTAAAAGTAAGAATTAATACTAAATAAAACAACACATTTTAAAATGTATATATTTAAGCATTTAAATCCTTGCAATCAAATTGTTTTAGGGCTTTTTAAGAAATGCAGTAAAAATAAAGCGTTCTTAGACGGAAATCTCGTACCTTTAAGGATCTAACTGCTCGATTTAATACGTTTATTACGTTTATCTCGTAATTATCTCGTAAAAAACATTATGCAGCGTTAAACAGAAAAGTATACTGTTGTCTCCGCGATCGAAAATTAAATATATGATCAAAGATCAAAAATATTATTCGATTTATATTTTTAATTATTTGTTTTTTTCTTGTCGGATAAAGAGCCTAATAATAATATATAATATAATATAATGTATGCTTTACTATTTTAACTATTACTATTACTACCATTAATAATATAAATAATAATAACAATAATAATAATACAGTATTATGATAATAATAATAATAATAATAATAATAATAATAATACAATATAATACAGTATAATACAGTATAATAATAATAATAATAATAATAATAATAATAATAATAATAATAATAATAATAATAATAATTGATATACATATTGTAAGAAGTTGAGCAAGAATGCGTGTGTGCACGTGTGCACGCGTGTCTCCCTGTGTGTGCGTGCGTATGTGTGTGTTTGTGCGCGCGTGTGTTTAAATTAAAAAACTCTGATCGGATTGTAGGAAAATTGGTGCAATTAATCCTCTGAGATTGAGAAAGCAGATCTGTGCTGTGATTGGTCGCCAGACTGATCCGTGTCCGCGCGGGTCTATAAAGTCAAGGCGGTCCAGCCCGGCCGGTCCTGTCCTCTCATCGGTCCAGTTTTTTTTTCTTCTTGAATCGCAGCATCAGCTGAAGTGAACATGGCGGGTCGGGAGGACGTTGGAGAAGAGAAGCCGAAAGTGAAGATCTTCTCGCCAGGTTTTGGACTCGATAAATCCCGCATCCACGGCTCAGGGTTCCGAGCGAAAGGATTCGCCATCACCGACTTGTTGGGCCTGGAGTCGGACCTACAGGTGCGCCAGCAGCCCGGGGGTCACCCGGGTTCGGTGCTGCCGTCCACTGGGACCTTGTCGGACCCGCAGGTTCCGTCCGGGCTCGGAGGCTTCTCGTTCCCCGGCGGGTCTCTGCCCCTCGGCCTCGGGTTCCTGTGCAGTCTGGCGGCCCAGCAACCGCCGGGGGCCCCCTGCTTCCTGCCGGGGCACCTGCCGCTCCTGCAGGCCCGGCCGGACCAACACTACCTGCAGAACCTGGAGGCCCAGAGAGACGCTTATTCCGGTACGACCCGTTTCTTCGTCCAGGACGGATTTATCCGTTTGACCTGTTGATTTAAAAGTGTTTCTACGAGCTCGGTTTGATAAAATGCGGATTTATTACACTAAATAAAAATGGAAATACTACTTCAAAACGACATTTTGCATTTTAAACGAGATTTATATTGAGATAAATTGTTTTTTTGACTTTTGTTTATTTATTAAATCCGCCAAAAATGTTATTATTATTATTTTTATTATCATTATCATTATTTCTATTTCGTATCGGTGAAATATTTCCATTTTTTTGGCCCTCGATACAACAGTTCAAAGTATTGTTTTCGTCGTAATATTTTTGGTACTAATGGTTGTACATGTTGCAGATGAAGAGTGTATGTCAGATCACGGTGAATCCAAAAATTCTGGCAATTCTCAGAAGAGGAAGAAGAGAAGACACCGGTGAGTGCGGATCATTTTTTCGATACAAATCCATCGAGTTTGTTTTAATCGAATGTTTTAATAACAAGAAAAAATGTTCATTTGTTTTACAAAACGGGTTTGATAATTGATAATTTAAAAAACGAATAATTATTTTCTAAAGAAAACCTTCAGTGATTTGCGATGATGTTTTAATTCCAGATGTTAAACAAAAAAAAAACGAATCGAAATTAAATTGTAGAAAAACGAACAAATACAGAAACGGTATTTAAAAATATTTATTTGAATGCAGCATATTTCTTGTTAATATTAAAATCAATGTATAACGTTTTTATATTTTAAATTTGACTTACTTTATAAACGCGCGGGAAAAAAGTGTTGTTTTTTTTATAATTAGTTTTATTGAATGACTTATTCATTTTATTGACTCAAACAAACTAACCACGTGACCTCCTCGGCTCGTGCAGGACGGTGTTTACGTCGCAGCAGCTGGAGGAGCTGGAGAAAGCCTTTCACGACGCGCACTATCCTGACGTGTACGCGCGGGAGATGTTGGCCATGAAGACAGAGCTGCCAGAAGATCGCATCCAGGTGAATATCTCGTTTTTATCCAACGGATATCAGTACCTTTTAATGACCAGAACACTACACACATCCGGGTCGGTACAAGAACCAGAACCAGGATTAAGACAAAATAGTGCAAAATAATTAAGTAAGTAAGTAATTCATATTTATAGAGCGCTTTTCTAGACCAGGCTCACAAAGCGCTTAAACAATCAAAACAATACTCAATAAAATATATACTTTAAAGGTCAAGATAACACAGAGACAAACACAAGAGTCTCAGAGAATCAAGGAAAATCCTGCACGAATAAAAATGTCTTGAGATGTTTCTTGAAGGAGTCAGTAGATCATCAAACACAGATGTTTCTTGAAGGAGTCAGTAGATCATCAAACACAGATGTTTCTTGAAGGAGTCAGTAGATCATCAAACACAGATGTTTCTTGAAGGAGTCAGTAGATCATCAAACACAGATGTTTCTTGAAGGAGTCAGTAGATCATCAAACACAGAGATGGTTCCAAAGCTTAGGAGCAACAGTCTGGAAGGATTTCTCTCCTCTGGTCCTGAAGTTCAGGAACCATCAGTAGATTCTGATCCACAGACCTCAGAGCCCGAGCTGGGGTGTAAGTCTGGATCAGATCACTGATGGAAGGAGGATAAATAAAAACAATTATAAAATTAAATTAAATTAAATTAAATTAAATTAAATTAAATTAAATTAAATTAAATAATAAATAATAAATAATAAATAATAAATAATAAATAAAATAAAGATTTATAGATTGTGACTAGAACACTACATTAGGCCTGGAAACAGATCCATAGGAAGACAATTGTAAGAAGACATCTTGGCAAAGTACACAACAAACAAGTCTGGAACATTTAAGGCCAATAAAGGTAAACCTGGGACTGGTTCTGGTCAGTTGGGTCACCTGGACTGTCAGTGAACTGAGATGAAATGTAGAAAATTATTTTGGGATCTTATTTTTAGCAACAACATTTTTGTCAGCCTGATGAGGGTTTTTTTTTTACCCATGGACTGAATCTGATCCATCTCTGTCTCAGGTCTGGTTCCAGAACCGCCGGGCCAAGTGGCGCAAGCGCGAGAAGTGCTGGGGCCGCAGCAGCGTCATGGCCGAGTACGGCCTGTACGGGGCGATGGTTCGACACTCGATCCCCCTCCCAGAGTCCATCCTCAACTCCGCCAAGAATGGCCTGGTGGGATCCTGCGCCCCCTGGCTGCTCGGTGAGCCGCATGCACGTCAGTGGCACGCACGCGCACCACACCAGCGCGCAAATAACACACACACACACTCACAAGACAGTTTGCACTAGACCTGAGCAAAGTGTGGCCCTTTGACTGTATTTATGTGGCCCTCGTAATGTCAAAGTATGATCATGTTTAAATGGTTCTAATGCATGTATTTTGTATTTATTATTCATTTACATTTTCCCTCCTTTCTTGTGTGTAATTTTTCGAGTATATATTAATCCCTCAAAACATTTTTTTTAATTAGTTGAAGAAATGTTTTGAAAAAAACTCATATATACAAGAATAAACTTGCAGCTTATTTATCTTAATAAAAGTCACGGCCTAATGACGAATGTCCTTTTTTGAGGGATTTTCTCGTCTTTCTTTTTTCTTGACGGCCCCTAACAACATTCACAGAATTTAATGTGGCCCCTTGAAGAATTCTAACCGCCAACCCCTGGTCTACACACTGACACACACACAGCTAATGATGACCTGATCGACCTCACAATGATATAAACTGAACGTGTGTTTGTTTCCACAGGAATGCACAAGAAGTCCATGGAGATGTCCAAGAAAGGTTCGAGTCCCGCCGAGTTGGCCTCGAGTCACTCGGACTCGTTCCGCGACGCGTCGGATCGCCTCGGCGCCAAGAGGCAGGAAGTCAAACACGAGGAGGACGAGGAGCCGCCGGAGGACGAGGAGCTGCAGGAGGAGGACATCGCCATCGACCTGTCCAGCTCCTCCAAGCAGCCGCAGGAGGAAGTCTTGCTAAGACCCGCTCCGTCACCCCTGAGGCCCGGCAGCCCTCAGTCCGACCACTGAAGACTTTTTGAAGGAGATGAAATGTTCGATTTCCTCCATATTGTGCGGAATATTCTCCGGGTCACGGCACCACTTGAGCTAACTTGCTAACAATGACCTTGATAGAAATAAAAAACATTTTTAAACACATTAATAGCACAACAATGACGTCTAAGCGTCAGGTTTACTTCCACCCTGGAACTCTAAGAAGCTACATTTCTACAACACAAGGCTCAATTGTCGACATAGCAAATGCTACAGTGATAAGCTAACAATGAGATTTTAAAATCCACTACATTCTACTGTATGACTGAAGATATCTGTGAGTTTTATCCATTCATGTCAGAGAAACCTTTTTATGACGACTTAAAAAAAAACACTAGGCTCATTTTAACATTGACTTATTGTTTGTTTTTTTGTCCGTGATCATGAATGTAACTAAATTATTGATTGTTTGTTTATTTATTGTTGTATACATATTTGTGTGGATCATGATTGTTTGTGTAAATATCGGTCGTTATTATCGTCAAAAATATTTAAGTATAATAAAAAGATCATATTTTTTCAATCGTTTTTTTCTGTCGACATTGAATTAATCACGCGACACTTTTTTTTTTGCAAATGTGGAATAAGTAGGACAGTTGTGTTGTTGTGTTTCTTCAACATGTGTGTTAAAAAAGTATAAATATAAATATTAATAAGTTAAAAATAGGGCAAAACAGAATAAATGAATTATGTTTTTAATATTGCATTTAATAATGAATGTATATAAAAGTATAAATATAAGAAGACATCTTAAGTACATAGCAAATAAGTCCAGAACATTTATGCCAAATATAAGTAGACTTTGGGAATGGTTGTTAATTGGATCAACTTCCTTTGAGACACTGTTTGTCTAAACATTCAATACAACATTCAATACTTTTAAATTCAGACTTTCCTCTCCCGGGCTACACAGTCCAGCTCTTTCAAGGGGACATTCGAAGGCCAGTTGAGGGACATAGTCTCTAAGGTTTATTCCGGGTCTCTTGCACGATTTAAAACGCTGACTCGACAAAACTTTTACACACAAAAAAGAATACAGAATATCAACATCAAAAGTTCCATCCAGGATTCATTATTACCACAAAACACCACAGGACCAAACACCAATTAGGACACACACCAGGGCCGGGTCTAGACAGGCATGTATGAGGGGGCAGCCACAAATCTTGAGGGGGCATTGTGCTGTTACTTACTTACTTACATGTAAGTTTGAGGGGGCACAACATTTATTTGAGGGGGCCAGGCCCCCTCTTGCCCCTGCCTAGACCCGGCCCTGACACACACAATAAAACATCCTCATCAACCACACAAGTTGCAAATGATTAATGGTCTCTTTGTTTTTTCCAAAATCACAGCAGGAAGTTCACTTAATAAGTATATTAAATGTACTGATAATGGACGATGA
The DNA here is from genome assembly GCF_982586985.1 of Callionymus lyra. Taxonomy (NCBI): domain Eukaryota; kingdom Metazoa; phylum Chordata; class Actinopteri; order Syngnathiformes; family Callionymidae; genus Callionymus; species Callionymus lyra. Next base: position 5,920,551 of record NC_141828.1, read on the forward strand.
ATATCAACAGGTTTGGTCCAAAAGTTCCAACAATAAATACAGTAATACAACAGGAAATGGTAAAAGCTGCACATAACAGAAAATAACAAAAAATACAAGGTAAGAACAAAAGTGAAATTCACAAAAATACATTAAATATAAAATAGAATGGATAAACTTTATTGATTTGTTTTTCCAGCACACAACAACACAAGACGATAGATTTAATAAACAAGAACAAGAACAAAGTGCAATAAAAGAAAGTGCAAGATAACACGATCTAACAACGATAATGACACGATAACAAAGAAAATAATATAAAGATTTACATAGAATATCATCTTTTCAATTCTGCCCCAAAACTCAGAATTAAACAATCTAATAACAAGAGGAATGAATGAGTCCCTGAGTCTATTAGTTTTGCATCATGGGAGGAGCATCTGTGCTCCATCTGCTTCTCTATTCACTGATGACAGTGTTCAGACGATGACTGTCAATCATCCATGATGGACACAAACACTGGCCGAAGACAAAATGAAAAGGTGCTTGACAAAAACAATTTGACAAAAACTGGTTTCCAATAACTTTCACTGCTTTTCTTTTGACGTACGATCATGTGTTTACGATTAAAAACCTACTTCATTCGTGACCATAAACAATATATCTCAACGGCTCGGAGCAGCAGACAATGACCACATCCTCAGAAGTGTTTAAGGGCTGTAACAACAAACCACAAATCGTGTCAAAACTCTAGTTTCCAGGCGAGAAAATGGCTGACGTTGACTGTCGTGAAGCGATGATCGTGGATTCAACCTGTCAACTCCTCAGTGGTGGTTCTGGGCTCAGGTGAGGAGTTGGTGATCTTCTTGAAGCAGGCGATTTCAACCACAATAAACCAATGAGACACAGCAATGATTTCCCTATTTGCGGCCGAGAGTGCCAAAAGATTTTGGCCCCTTGTATCATGGAGTTTGACACGACTGGTCTAATGTTTGGCAATGAGTTTGTATTCTGTAAACTAGAAAGAAAGTATGTAAAACACAATCTCTATAAGGCCGATGTTGTCGCAGTGTTTTGAAGGAGTGTATTTCTGATGCACTGAATTATTTGTCATGCCGTTTTATTTTTGACGTTTTTTTGCAAACACCTTAAAGGGCCCCTAATGTACTGATTTAAGTGTTTCTTGGTTTGTTCTAGAACCTCTATAGTACTCATCAGTTTCTTTTTGCACAAAACTCTCATTTAATAAAGATATTTACATTAGAAAAAAGGGTTAAGCCCCGCCCACTTAAAATGCGCTGTTTTGGCTGAGAAGAAATCTTGTCCAAGCAACCACGCCCACTCTGCTCTGATTGGTCACATAAACACAAGTTGCATTCAAGGACTCACGTAAGTTTCAAACTCACCCCTGAAACTCCCGTTTTGTACATTAAAAAGGAATAATAAAAATAAGGTTTCCTGCTTAATGTACACATTACAAAAACACCTAAAGGCAGAAGTAACTCTCACCATGTTTACATAAATATTTATTTTGTTTATTAACATGTAGGTTCTTAACTGATTTAGATCTTCTAGGGGAGGACACCTGCACCAGAGTGATGTCAGAATGTATAATTTAAACCGTGATCTGGTTTGGCGAGATTTCAGAGAGAACTTTATTAAGTAATAACTTCAAAACAGAGCAACGTCATGATGAATGAACTACTGCTTGAAGAAGACAAATTCAACATTTACAACATGTGAATAAATCAGGAGAGTTTTCACATTAGGTGCACTTTAAATTGTCTTCAAAGGCAGGATTTGAACAGTACCTAAGACTCCTCCTTCCAGGCATCGCCAATTTATCTCAACAAACACTGGTCAGTTGACAGATTAACAATCGCAAACGCAGCTTAACACTACGCTGACACGGACACACACAACTACTGTCTGTTTTCCGGACACACACACAGATCAGTGACCTGATTCTGGTTCAATCAGACGGCTTTCCTCTCTAATCTTAATTCTGCGACAGCTGCTGCTCTCAAGAAAGTCAACGAAGAAATTAAAGGAAATTAAAGCAGCAGGAGGGAAAACATTAGCTGGTCCAACCCCCTCCTATGGCCTGAGACCACCAGCCACAGCTGGATGTTGGAAGGTCTCCGCGGTTAGTTGCCTCACAGTCAACACAATTACAATGAGCATTATGACCACATGTATGGCGTTTACAAGTTAGTAAGTAAGTGATAGTTATTTGTGAAGATCTTTCTAGACCAGGGTCACAAAGTGCTTTAACAATTAAAACACAATACACAGTTAAAATGTATACTTTAAAAGATCAAAGATTTATGTACTGACAGTATCTAAACTTTAATCTTCTGTCAGTTTAAATATTTAATACTAGCTTTAAAGCACGTTTGCTGGGTATGATATGATGATTTTATAACTATGTTTCCGATGTTAAAAGTGAGAGATGAGGGAGATCTTGAACAGGGTCCCAGCTAGTCGGGGGGCTACACTTGTGGATGAACCATTTTTCTGACACAGCTATGGGCTATTTAGAATTAACGATTAACATTTTCCGATTGTGTCTAAATTATATGTCCCAGAAAATGCTATTTTAAAAAACGGTAGTCTTTAGGTTCTAAGGTTCGTCTTTTTATAGAAGCTCTATCCATTGGAAATTCTCATGAAAAGTTATGTTAAACTTTGCGAAGTTCTGCTACATTTTTTAAGTCTACATTAACGCCCAATTGTTGTTCATATTTGTAAAAAAAAAAAAACCCATCCATAGTGATGCAATCTGCCTAATCCTGGATTGACAGCTATCTTTCATTTCCAGAAGAAGGTTCTTTAGACTTTCTTTAATTGTCATTGCAGAGAAAACACAGTGAAACTGGCAACGAAATTCCGTTGCTTGGCAACCGTTAAAAAACACAGCATAGTGATGTATATATAAAAAGTATAGATATAAATTTTAAAAGTTAAAAATAGTGCAATATAGTATAAACAGAATAAATAAATAACATTATAAATATTGCATATAATAATTAATGTATATAAAAGTATAAATACAAATAGGTTAACAATAGTGCTAATATGTTTTAAATAGAATAAATACATAATTTTAAAATAGTGCATAGCTCAAGTCATATTTTCATTCAGCAGTCTGTTGGCAAGAGGAAAGAAGCTGTTTCTAAATCTTTCTGTTCTGCAGCAGATGCTGCGGAACCTTCTGCCAGACGCCAGGAGAGAGAACAGTCCATAGTAGCACAGTTCTGATTGAATGGAAGTCTATGCTTGTTCTACTTTGTGACTCACTTCTTTTCATTAACCAAGCTTGACTGAGCTACTATTTGGGTACAATTTACAGACACTTCAATTAATTCAATGAACCCATTTGTCTATCTTTATCTGAGCCTGAGAGACCTGGGTGTTGTATTTGACAAAGACATGTTTCTAGTTCAAGACTGAAGAAAACTGACCACAAACTGTTTCAACTGAGAAAAATCTCTAAACTTAGGAAAATGATGTCACAACATGATCTGGATCTTATAATCCATGTGTTTGTGTCGTTTACACTATTGTAACAGTTTATTTTGTGTCCAAACAAGAAGGATCTTCTCGCCTGCAGTTCATACAAAACTCTGCAGCCAGAATTCTGAGCCGCTCTAGTAGAAGAACTCACATTTCTCCGATCCTTAAAACTCTTCACTGGCTGTCAGTTTCTTTCAGGATGATCAGTGATCTGATCCAGACTTACACCCCAGCTGGGGCTCTGAGGTCTGTGGATCAGAATCTACTGATGGTTCCTGAACTTCAGGACCAGAGGAGAGAAATCCTTCCAGACTGTTGCTCCTAAGCTTTGGAACCATCTCTGTGTTTGATGATCTACTGACTCCTTCAAGAAACATCTGTGTTTGATGATCTACTGACTCCTTCAAGAAACATCTGTGTTTGATGATCTACTGACTCCTTCAAGAAACATGTTTGTTTGATGATCTACTGACTCCTTCAAGAAACATCTGTGTTTGATGATCTACTGACTCCTTCAAGAAACATCTGTGTTTGATGATCTACTGACTCCTTCAAGAAACATCTGTGTTTGATGATCTACTGACTCCTTCAAGAAACATCTGTGTTTGATGATCTACTGACTCCTTCAAGAAACATCTGTGTTTGATGATCTACTGACTCCTTCAATAAACATCTGTGTTTGATGATCTACTGACTCCTTCAAGAAACATCTCTGTGTTTGATGATCTACTGACTCCTTCAAGAAACATCTGTGTTTGATGATCTACTGACTCCTTCAAGAAACATCTGTGTTTGATGATCTACTGACTCCTTCAAGAAACATCTGTGTTTGATGATCTACTGACTCCTTCAAGAACCATCTGTGTTTGATGATCTACTGACTCCTTCAAGAAACATCTGTGTTTGATGATCTACTGACTCCTTCAAGAAACATCTCTGTGTTTGATGATCTACTGACTCCTTCAAGAAACATCTGTGTTTGATGATCTACTGACTCCTTCAAGAAACATCTGTGTTTGATGATCTACTGACTCCTTCAAGAAACATCTGTGTTTGATGATCTACTGACTCCTTCAAGAACCATCTGTGTTTGATGATCTACTGACTCCTTCAAGAAACATCTGTGTTTGATGATCTACTGACTCCTTCAAGAAACATCTGTGTTTGATGATCTACTGACTCCTTCAAGAAACATCTGTGTTTGATGATCTACTGACTCCTTCAAGAAACATCTGTGTGTTTGATGATCTACTGACTCCTTCAAGAAACATCTAAAGACATTTTTATTTGAGCTTTTCCTTGATTTTCTGGGATTCCTGTGTTTCTCTTATGTGTCTTGACCTTTTAAAGTATATGTTTTAACTGTGTATTGTGTTTGATTGTTCAAGTGCTTTGTGACCCTGGTCTAGAATGGTGCTTTACAAATAACCATTACTTACTTACTTGACTTATTTGTAAGTTAGGTATTATTGCAGCAGATGATCGTAGAATGAAGCGTATACATGATCGGATCAAACTGTGTCCGTAACTGAACGATCGTCTCCCATGAATCCTCTCGATCAATCAGTGTCTCCTTAGACCTCGGTGGCAAATTATCCTTTCGAGCAACACTTCTTAAGTCGGGTCTAATGACGCGAGAGCATCTGTTTGCTTTGATTAACAGATCAAATTAATTATCCGCTCGTTTGGTCCGTCTGCTAACGACTTTAATCTGTCGAGGTTTTCTCATCATCTCCTCGTTCCTGTGATCCTTGAGGAGGTCAAGATGACTTTCTCTGGAGCGTGTCAGTCACACGACGTGTACAGTTACTTGAAATATAGGTTTGATGTGTCATTACTCCACTTAAGATAAGTGTTTGCTTGTAATCCATTCAGGATTAAAGCTCTTTCAGGACGATTATGATGGAACATGTTAAGTTAAGTATAATAACTTTTGATCTTAGAGCTGGAATTCAGCTGATGCGAGGATTCTTATCGACGTCCCAGCGAGAATGTAGCAGAAAACTTACGGATTCCATGACGCTTCACATCTGTTGTTCTTCAAAATGATGATTCTAATGCCTCGAAAGACCCTGAAAAAAAGATAAATGAGGAAACTTGCAGAATATACTGAGCAAATACGTCAATAAACATCAGCACGTGCCCAAATGACATTTATTTCATATAATTAAAGACAATAGCAAAATAGCTACAAAATAAAAACAATTACTGCTAAGATACTTTATTATAACCGGAAAACCACAAATACTACCAAACTCACCCAACACCGCCCCCTGGTGACGTCAATCAACAACCACTTTAACTACTAACAGCAAACTGAAACATACTAAACAGACAAAAACAAACAACCAATGACTGAAAATAAGATATATAATATATAAGATACATAACATATCCACCTATGTAACAACTATGAAACAGAATTATATAAAACCGAATAATATTTGAAAGTGTTTTACTTATTTTAGAAATAGATTCTCCACAATTGAGTGTCCTGAACCATTTTTTTGTAACCATTCATTTAATTCACAATATTTTAGACACGTTAAAATTTAATTTAAAGTTTTTTTATTGTCAAATATACATGTATGCAAGACGTATATAAAAAATACTACTGTGGCTCAGAACTGCAAAACTCTGAAACAAATATAAAATTATCTGTAACAAATGACCTTAAAAATATTCAGAGTTTGTACATTTGTTTCAGTAAATCTATTCGGTTTAGATCGATATAAAAATCTTCCTAAGAAACGATCAAATTAATGGCGTTTACTTTTCTCTGCTGCCATCTGTTGGTCATTATCTAATACTGCATGATAACCTTGATAATTTCTCCTTTACCACCTCGAACTGCTTTTCTATGTATTCTCTCTTATTAACTGTATTTAAACTGACGCTGAATAAATGTGAACCGCAGCAATATTCTGATGATATTATGAACGTAGTATTTTATTGTGAAAGGAAACCGGAAGTCCAATCGAACGGTGTTTGGAGGATGATTCGGCGGCACCGCTGGATCCCTGACCTACTACCCGGCTACACGTGAACTGGGTCAGGACGACGGTACCGTTCCGGACCGGGGGGCAGCATGAATGAAGGGGCGGGGCTTCGCTTCCGGCGGCACCATCGACCCAAAATCATCACCGACGACCTGCCGGGGCATCGACACAAGAGCACCGGGTAAGCACGGAACCGGCGATCACGTGACGCCGCTGGTTCCGAAACGTGCATTAAAATAAATGTGATTTGACACATGAATAAAATGTGGAATAACATGAAGTCAACGCTACACATCAGAAGCTAGCGTTGATCTGACAGTAACGTCACTTCCGGTGGAGTCCAAATGGGTTCTGGTTGTTCTGTGATCTCCTGGTTCTTCTGTGACCTCCTGGTTCTTCTGTGATCTCCAGCTGGCAGTGGTCAGTGGTCAGTTCCCAACAGAAGCCAAATGAAAGTGAAACCATCCAAGAGAACATGTTTATCATTTAAAAGCATCCAATGACATCCATGTTTTAGTTTGACTTCACAAGGTCTGACGTCCTTGTGCTGCAGAACCTACAGCGGGAAAGTCTTCCAGGTGACGCTGCTGTCTCTGGGGGGTCTGGTGCTGCTGCCACTGCTCGTCATCACGCTGGTCCTGGAGTCCCCCATCCAGCCGGACGTCTTCAGGTGAGGCCCTGACAGAAGAGGGGGGTCAGGAGCTTTTTGGTGTGTTGGACCTTCATGTTCTGTGTGCGCCACCTGCTGGTGGTCTTCTGTGCTGCAGTCTGAAGGAGCCCCCGATAATGTCCGGCAGCTGGGCCCCCAACCTGAGACTACGAGAGGCTGAGAGACTTTTCAAGGACCAGCTCATTGGACCGGAGTCTATTGCAGCAGTGGGAGGTGTGTGCGTGTGTGTGTGTGTGTGTGTGTGTGTGTGTGTGTGTGTGTGTGTGTGTGTGTGTGTGTGTGTGTGTGTGTGTGTGTGTGTGTGTGTGTGTGTGTGTGTGTGTGTGTGTGTGTGTGTGTGTGTGTGTATCATTGTGTTCTAAGTGTTCTTCTCTCTGCAGATGTTTTGTTCACTGGAACAGCTGACGGCAAAATAGTGAAACTGATCGGTCGCAGGATCTTCACTCTGGCACGACTTGGAAAACCACCCTGTGGTGAGATGTCTGACCTTAATGACCTTTAACAGTGACCTACATATCTTAGTAAGTAAGTAATAGTTATTTGTAAAGATCTTTCTAGACCAGGATAACAAAGCGCTTGAACAAAACTTAGGAGCAACAGTCTGGAAGGATTTCTCTCCTCTGGTCCCGAAGTTCAGGAACCATCAGTAGATTCTGATCCACAGACCTCAGAGCCCGAGCTGGGGTGTAAGTCTGGATCAGATCACTGATGGAAGGTCTGACCATGAATAGATCTGAACGTAAGAACCAGAATTTTAAAATGATCCTGAAAGAAACTGGCAGCCAGTGAAGAGTTTTAAGGATCAGAGAAATGTGAGTTCTTCTACTAGAGCGGCTCAGAATTCTGCAGAGTTTTGTATGAACTGCAGGCGAGAAGATCCTTCTGGTTTAGACATGAAAATAAACTTTTACAATTAAGTGTAAACTAGAAGACACAAACCTTTGTTTGTTTTTGTTTGTTTCTGGCATGTTGTGTAGTACAGTTGTCCTTGGTTTATTAGGGGGTTACCTTCTGAACCCCCAGCCCTGGATTACTGAAGTCCATGATGTGTCATCAGACGATTCTAAGTGAGACTTTCGTCTGCACTGTTACAGGGTCTCTGGAGGAGGAGCCCACCTGTGGGAGACCTCTGGGCATCAGAGTTGGACCTAATGGCACTTTGTTTGTAGCCGATGCATACCTGGGCATTTTTGAGATGGACCCGAACACAGGTGAGCGTGTGACCTTGACGCTCTTCTTCATGTGTAGACGAGTGACAGGTGTGTTTGCAGGCGCCTCCACCCGGCTGGTGGCGGGGGGTCAGGAGGTCGCCGGCAGAAGGTTGTCCTTCATCAACGACCTGGATGTGACGCAGGACGGGAAGAAGATCTACTTCACCTCCTCCAGCAGCAGGTGGCAGCGCAGGGACTACTTGCACCTCCTGATGGAGGCCACTGCAGACGGACGGTAGGAAGTGATGTCACGCGTGAAGAGACGCAGCCACTGTTGTTGTGTCGTCAGAGTGCTGGAGTACGACCTGGAGAGCAGAGAACTGTCGGTGCTGATGGAGAACCTGCGATTCCCCAACGGAATTCAACTGCTTCCGGACCAGGAGTCGGTTCTGGTGGCTGAGACCACCATGGCCCGGATACGCAGGTACAACTACTGTGTATTGAAGGATATAAAGTACCATTAGAACATTGAATGGTTGACCTTAACATTTCAAATGTTGCCTTTGCAACGAACCATGTTCTGAAGTTGCTTCCTTGACTCAAGAGGCAACACAAGGGATACCTCAAACACATTTGTTTTCGGCCTTGGACCTGGGATAACACTAGGGTTGAGCATTTGAAAATTAATGTATGGTTGAAATTCGAATTCAAATATTTCCAAAAAAACTTTTTTAAAATTTAATAAACTTTAATTCGTAGCCTTTTAAATTTAATATAACAATGTTGTTATTATAGTTATAATCAGTGATGTGTTGATGAAGCTTCATGAAACAGTGTCATTATCTTCAGTGTCCACTAGATGGCGATTCTGCAATATTTTCCTTTGTTTTGAACAACTGTTCTGATGAAACATCTTTTTTAAACAGATGACGCCACCTACTGACCTCTGAACAACATGACACTGTTTCATGAAGCTTCACCAACTTATCACTACCATCTAGTGGACTCTGAAGATAATGACAGTGTTTCATGAAGCTTCATCAACACATCACTAGTTATAATAAGAGACGATACCAAAGAAGGAACTAAATTCAACCTTTCAATATACAAATAATTTAATTCAAATATACAAAAAAAAACCTCAATGCTTTGAAAAAAACATCAAAAATAAATACTGATGTACTTTCATGCTGGAGATGCATAAACCGTAGAATGATGACGAAAACAAACCAGTGACCTTGAGCCTCTGTCTTGTGACCTCCAGAGTCCACGTGGCCGGTCTAAACAAAGGTGGCATGGACACATTCATCGACAACCTCCCTGGTTTCCCGGACAACATCCGTCCCAGCTCCAGCGGAGGGTACTGGGTGGCTATGTCGGCCATACGCCCGAACCCTGGGTTCTCTCTGATGGACTTCCTGTCTGAGCGACCTTGGATCAAGAAGCTCCTTTTCAAGGTGAACCAACAACTGTCAGTTCAGTGTAAGGTAGACGAGCTTCTTGTCGAGAAGATAGTTCCTCGAAAAGGAAATAAAGTCACAGCAAGAGTATGTTGGACCAACACTAAGCAGCTGAGAATCAAATACTTCTTCTGCCTGCAGGTGTTCAACCAGCAGGTGCTGGTGAAGTTGGCTCAACCCTACAGTCTGGTGGCAGAGCTGCACGAGGGCGGCGTATGTTCCCGTAGTTTCCACGATCCAGGCGGCCTGGTGGCTCCGCACGTCAGCGAAGTCCTGGAGCACGATGGCAAACTGTACCTCGGGTCGTACCGCTCGCCGTTCGTCGTCAGACTGGATCTGCGAGAGGAAGATTGACCCGATCCTGGCTCTGACTACTGTGAGGGACACTAACTAACGCCCCCTGGTGGAGAGAATCACACTGTTTTATCTACGACTTCACAAATAAACATGTTTGTCTACACTTGTTCGAAATTGTGTGCGTCCTTGTGTCCATGAGAATGTGTACGTTTGTCAGATGGGTTACAGTGTATGCAAAGTTGTGTGTTTATTGTGCCCATTCTAATGAATGTGTACATGAATTTGATCGTATAAGTTAGTGCGTTTTCATAAGTTCAGTTGTGTGTTGAACTTTGTGTTAACATGTGTATCAGCCGTCATTATTGTCCTCCACAGCTCAAGGAACAATGAAATCCCTTGATATCCCTAGTGACTGAGGATGAGAGGATACAGTCGACTCAAGCTGGTTTTAAAAGCTGATGTTTGGGCATATTTTGCTGAAGGCTGCGTGGTTGTCGGCAAAACCACTGCTGGTGAATTTCAAAGGAAGGAGGTACAAATGGTGATGTTTTAAGAAAAGGTAGGACTTTCTACCTGCTGTTTCTCGGGGGCAGAAGTTGAATAAGTGGAATAAACATTTACTCCACTATTTTAAAGTGACCTTCAACAGTTTCAACACATTAATTTCAACCAGAAACCAATGCTGATGTCCGTATAATGCAGGTGGAGTAGAAATAAAGTCATCTTATGTCCATTCATTTTGGTTCGCTATTGTAAAACGGTCTTTATTTTCAGAATCTTTCCCACTGACACTGTTCACTTCAGGGTCTGCATTTGATTTGTGTCTGAGTCCGGTTCATCCAAGGAATCGACCAAATGTCAGAGTGACAGCGAAATGTCTGGAACCACAAAAACATGAATTAACGTCACATCGGGACTCGACACGGTCGAGGACTCACCTGGTGCAGGAGTCCGGGCGGTTGGAAGTCACACTGGCTCAGACTCATGTTGACTTGTTTTTTGCACACAGTTCTAGAAAGGTCCAAGTCCACGATGTAGAGAATCCCCTTGACGATCTGAGAGACACAACACCGTGGTTTCACTTTAATCTCACGTCGAGCCGCTTCCAAGGCGTCTCACCTGCCGCTGAGCGCCCAAGATGGCGGCTGGTTTGAAGAGAAAGGCGTCATTGGTTTCATTGTTGAACTCCTGGGCGGCGATGAAGACCAACTTCTGAAGGTGTCGGTCGTTCAAGCTGATGTTGCACGGAGATCCAGGGATCCGGCAGCCATTCTTGTGATGTCCTCCCACAGTAGCCATGACCTCTAGTAGGGAAGAGAAGGAAAAACTGGAAGTGAGTGGCAACCAGAAATAAACAATTATGAAACAATACTTGAATATATATGAATATTCATGAACAGACAAATGCACTTGAGTTAGAATTGATTTCCTACCAGCAGGGGGCGGTGTCTCCCTGGAACTATGTCGTTTGAAGATGACACATTTCTTTTGTAAATCAATAGAAACAATTAACAAAATGTCTAATTTTGCAACAGCTAACAATCCCAACACAACACGTGCTTTCCAACAGACATAAAAGCGAGACTCGTGGCACTATTTGTTGTATTTGTTTCGATCAGGAAGTAAATTATTGTTGTTGTTATTGTATTGTTTAAAAAAACAATTTACTACAAGGTTGTGTTCATTGAGTCACATTTGTCTTGTTGTTTAGAAGAATTGGAGAAGGTTCAGGGTCGTGAACGACTTACCGAGGACGAGGACGAGAGCAGCGAGAGTCGTCGTGCTTTTGATCAGCATCTTCACCATCTTTACTGCGACATAACTTCCTGTCTGTGTTGAAACAGCTGTCACCGGGTCTGCGATTATAGTCATTTTAGTGGATGGTTATTTTTCATTGGATTTTATTACGATAAGTTGTTTTTTTGTTTTTTAAATAATATGAAATCATTTTCAGACAGCTGACCCCTGAACATAAAGTAAATGGAAATTACTATTTGTTATAAATACACTGCGAATGTCAAGTGAAACAAACAATTGTGGCCCAAATACATGCAGTTTTTGAAAACAGGATTTTTCATCTGATTGTTTCTTAGATGAGTGGAAATAAATGCTGCTCAGAATTAAAATGTATCTTATTTATCTACCAAGATATCTTATTTATATACCGAGATATAATTTGCATTTAGACCATATATTGAAGACATTGCTTGGATGTTTTCAGATAGACCAAGAGTGGGTTTAATTTCTCAAGGGGACGCATATTATACTGTGAAATTCATGATATTCTTCAAACGTGCTTTGAATTAAATTAAAAACGAAAATATAGGCAGTGTCAAACTTGCCACCTCTGACCTCTGACCTTAATTACCATCAAGTACTCTCTGACAGGTGTTTTGTGCATCCAGATATAGCTCAAAATCTCAAAACACCAGCCCTGTTTACATTTCTATCACTGTGTAGGAGAATTTTACTTTAATCATCTGTAGAAGTTTAAATTAATATAGAAGAAAAACTATATTATTCATTATTTTACTTTAATCATCAAAAAAGGACAGGTTTTTTTTATATTTAATTTCGACAACAACAAAAGAAATCCCAGTAAATCCTATCAAATATAGTTCTTTCCAGTGTAACAGGGACTCCACGTGAACTGTTTCAAATGTAACTTTACAGCTTATTCACAAACATTATTATTATTCACTTCACCTTATCTCATTTCAGCTCACATTACTTTGCTTTGTTACCCACTAATTTAGGGGTCTCTAACCAGAGGCCATTTTTGAAGTTCATCTATGAAAAATTGCATTTATATATTGTTGATTAATCTTCTAGGATTTTTTCATTGTGAATTTTGACTAATTGTATGTGTAGTTTTATTGTAGGTTCCATCTTAACTATAATCCTGCTGATGTATTGCTTAGGTTTGTTGTGCATCCTCACTTTGTTGTTCATGTGTGTTTATTCCTGCAGGAATACTGTGGAAAGTAAACGTCTGCTCATATGTTCGTTTCATAGGCGGCGTCTGTCAAGAGTTCACCGGAGGCTCGACTGTCACCTGGAAGTTAGTGTTTGATATTTTGTTTAGTTTTAGTTCATTTTTCAAGTATTGTTGATTATTTATTTCATTTTGTTGATTATTTAAAAAAAATTAAAAAAAATTGAAATGTCCTTTCATTGTCTACTTCATGTTTTGCATCGTGGCTCTGAGAGGACTACAATTTCATCTATGCTCATTCATTCATTGTCTACCACTTTATCCCGGGGTCAGGGTCGCGGGGAGACTGGCGCCTATCCCTGTATCATAGGGCGAGAGGCAGGGGACACCCTGGACAGGAGGACAGTCTGTCACAGACAGACAACCATTCACACACACACTCATACCTATGGACAATTTCAGAATCAGAATCCTTTATTTGTCCCGCGAGGGGAAATTCGGTTCAACAACAGCCAGAGCAATATACCAACAAAATAAAACACCCAGAAATAAAAAATAATAAAAGTTCTCAATCAATCTCTGTATGTTCTTGGACTGTGGGAGGAAACCGGAGTGCCCGGAGTAAGCCCACACAACACGGGGAGAACATACAAACTCCATACAGAAAGGTTGTCTGTAATAATAAAATAAAAGATTCTTGAACTTTAACTTGAACAGGACGTTAGTGTAATTGCAGTTTCGCCTCCAGCCTGTAGGTGGCAGCACAGCGCTGTCGACCAATTGCTTCCCAGAATGGGGTCAGAGGATTCGTCACTGTTTTGTGCGCATGTGTCACTCACTGTGAACTTCTCTTCTCTGGGAATTGGACCGACAGTTCGCACCCAGGTCAGTGACAAATGTACAATTCAACCTGGAATAAACCGACAAAAAGGTGCGTTGACTAAAGCGTAGCTCGGAGCTCCAGCGCGCAGAAGAAGAGTCGCGGTTACTCAGCGTGTTCGCCTGAACATCAACTTTCCCACTGGACGAGATAAGCGAGTTAATCGTGACGCCTTCCGATGTGACGCGACATCTGTCAGCGAGCTTCCGCGTGACGTCCCTCGGTTGAAAAAAAACACCCTTTTGACGTGTCTCCGCTCGTCTGGACGTGTGTGGCCGCAGCAGGAAAGTAAACTTCCGCTTATTGACCGTCTCGTATGTTCGTGTCATGGGCGGCGTCTGTGGAGAGTTCACCTGAGGAACGACTCTCACCTGAGCAACGACTGTCACCTGGAAGTTAGTGTCACACGTAGCGCGGGGTTTGTTTCATATTCACGACGCTGAAGCCGAATATAAACACTATTGTTAGACTAGCTTGAGCTGCTCGAGGACAGTGGCTTTCGGTTTCCATTTTCCTGAAATCGTGGCGAAATGCAGTGACGTAGGTGCGAGAGCGTCATCGGAAAAAGGGTAGTTTTGCTTCTGTGGTCATTAGGTACGCCCTCCTTTCCAGTGTGTCCCTTCCCACTCAACCATTGTCGGCGTGGATTCAAAACAACACTGCTGGACCATGTTTATCTTTCATCCATCTTGCAGCACTTACCTGGCGTCAGGTTGAGGTTTTATAGATCGATTTTATAGATTTATTGATCCCTCAGGAGGTCTACTTTGGGAGATTGTTTTTCCAATTAGCACACAGCAATAATTCATAAAAATAAGAACAAGAACAAAGTTTCTATAAAAAGAAAGTATCAAATTGAATTAAAGGGGAAGAGACTATCCCGAATCCAGGGGCCCTCTTTCAGCTCCAACAGCCAGGGGCCCTAAATCTTTGGTCTAAGACAGATTTAAACAAGGTTTGGCACATGAGGCCCCTTCGCTTTATTTGTGTGGCCCTCAAGAGGTTGAAGTATGATTCTCTAACTCAGGGGCCAGATTATAATCTGTGGTAAGGGGCCGTCAGGAAAGACGGAACAAAGCCAAGAAACCCTAAAATAAAACAAAAAGATAAATAAGCTATTTAAAGAAAGTCATTATAAAAGGCTTGTTTTTCAAAACATTTCTTTGACTTTAAAATTGTTTTCAGGAAATTAAAATAGTAACCAAGGACTTAGTTCACTAATATAAGCTTGTCTAGTTCGATGATCATACTCTCTGTGTTTGATGATCTACTGACTCATACAAGAAACATCTGTGTTTGATGATCTACTGACTCCTTCAAGAAACATCTGTGTTTGATGATCTACTGACTCCTTCAAGAAACATCTGTGTTTGATGATCTACTGACTCCTTCAAGAAACATCTGTGTTTGATGATCTACTGACTCCTTCAAGAAACATCTGTGTTTGATGATCTACTGACTCCTTCAAGAAACATCTGTGTTTGATGATCTACTGACTCCTTCAAGAAACATGTGTGTTTGATGATCTACTGACTCCTTCAAGAAACATCTGTGTTTGATGATCTACTGACTCCTTCAAGAAACATCTGTGTTTGATGATCTACTGACTCCTTCAAGAAACATCTGTGTTTGATGATCTACTGACTCCTACAAGAAACATCTGTGTTTGATGATCTACTGACTCCTTCAAGAAACATGTGTGTTTGATGATCTACTGACTCCTACAAGAAACATCTGTGTTTGATGATCTACTGACTCCTTCAAGAAACATCTGTGTTTGATGATCTACTGACTCCTACAAGAAACATCTTAAGACACTTTTATTTGTTCTTTTCCCTGATTTTCTGAGACTCTGGTGTTTGTCTTATGTCTTGGCCTTATAGAGTTTTCAAATCTGTATTTATTTTTCACTGTGAATTGCTTTCGATTGTTCAAGCACTTTGTGACCCTGGTCTAGAAAGATCTTTACAAAAAACATTTACTTACTTGACGACCCCTTAAGATGGCATGTAAGGTGTTCCCTGGTCTGAGACATTGCTGCAGATACTCACATATTCACAAATAAATCCTAATTCGATGCACTTTAAAGTAAAAACATGTCTCCTCATTTAGTGGTATAAATGTAAATAACGATCATATGCTTCTTCTCCTGCAGCCATGATGGTTGGTGAACGGCGAAATGGAAATCTGTTGGTTCAACTCAGCCCACATCTGCAAGCTTTCCCAGAAGAACTGATTCGTCAACGCAGAACCTACGATGGCCAGACGGAGTACCTGATCCGCTGGTGTCTCATCAACACCGGTGAACGTTCAGGTGGAGCGGCTTGGGTCGCCAGCGGGGCCAACGGGGCCTGCACACGAAACGTTGGCTCCACCAGCTCCTCCTCGGGGGATGCCAAGCAGGAGAACATCCTCATGTGGATGACGACGGAAGATGTCTACGCCAACTGCCCCACCCTGCTGGGTAAGAGGAAACTCGACTCGCAGCGCCCCCTGCAGGAGAATCTGCACTCCAGGGATGCATCCGCGGGTGACGCGGGGCCGAGGAGTCTGGAGGAGATTTCCAACAACGTGACGTTCGACGAGGTGGAGCTGCTGGACATGAAGGAGGACGTGAAGAACCTGGTGCTTCGCGCCCGGCGGCAGATGGCCAAGACCAGCGAGTTCTCCATCAGCATCACGCACACCATCCACGTGCTGAGCGCCTACGCCAGCATCGGCTCGCTCGTCGGAGTTTTCAAAGAAACGGGGGCGCTCAACCTGCTGATGGAGCTGCTGTGCAACAAGGAGACCCAGACCAGGCGCAGTGCTAGCAAAATGCTGCGGGCGCTAGCATCGCATGATGCTGGTGAGTAGGTTCACTTATCCATTATTCCCAGTCTAGATCACTTGTTAAATAAAATATCAAAATTAGACTACAGTGTGGCCCAGGACTGAGACCGCTAGAGGATTTTTTCCCTTTTTGTCATTAAGTCTGACCCCCTCTGGTCTAGAGAAGATTCTTTTTACATGGATTTACAATTCAAGTGTACTTAAAGTTCAACTAACTGTTGAAGTTTTCCTCTCCAAGATGCAGTAGGTCCCTCATCATGACCATGTTTTTAACTTGTTACTTTATAAAGTTGCTTGGAAATCTGGGCGAACAAGAGGTTACGAGAGTGAAGCTCATTGTGACAGAATAATGGGCTTCACACATTAGTTGCCCTTTAAAAAAGCCCAGTTTTTCTGAAAAACTCCACTGATTTAATATTGAATATTTGTCAGATAATGACGATGTTCTTCATGTCCTGCAGGAAGTCGCGCCTACGTTCTATTGTCTCTCAGCCAGCAGGACGGAATTGAACAGCACATGGACTTTGACAACCGTTACACACTCCTGGAGCTGTTTGCAGAAACCACCTCGTCTGAAGAACACGGCATCTCATTCGAAGGGATTCACCTGCCTCAGGTAAACACAGTCTTTACACTTGTCCTGTAGGGAAATGGTAGAATTAATATAATTTCTGTGACCCATCCCTCTTTTCCTATCATCCTGTTTCATTTCATATACCACTTACTGTGTGATCCACTTAAAATGAATGGTCTATTTTTATCATTTTAACATTTCTGTTTGATGCATATGAAGACATAAATATAGAGTTCAGACCAACAATACACAATCATTGCGATGTAAAGCCACACTTATACATGGAAGGGCACTTGTTTGTTGCTGCTGTTGTTTACTATATACTTTGTTGTCAGTTGTCGTTGTCGATCTGTCATGTCGTCGATCTCTGTCTTTTCTTGTTATTGATCTCATTCTTGCTGCTGATGTTGTTGTTTTTCTTACTTTCTTTGTTTGCTTTCGGTACCGTCAATACTTTTAACAGTTACATGTTTTTAATATTCATACTTATTTATATTTTAGCTGTTGTTGTTTCTGCTCTCAATTTTTAAACTGGTGCACGTGATAACAATAACAGACAACACCTCTGGGTTCTGATGTAATTGGTTCTTAGGTTATTTAAAACTATAATGGTAAATCTAAAGATGTTAGGTATTGTGTATTGGTGTGTATTGTATTGTCGATACATTTTGCATCATGATACACTGGCAACCATATGATATCTTTTAATATATAGTGATACTGTAGTAACAAGGATATATTTGTAGTATTGTCGAGTACTTGACTCTGGTGTTGTGATACTGTAGTAACAAGGATATATTTGTAGTATCATCGAGTACTTGACTCTGGTGTTGTGATACTGTAGTAATGAGTATATATGTGTTGTATTGTCCAATACTTGACTCTGGTGTTGTGATAGTGTAGTAATAAGTATATATGTGTTGTATTGTCCAGTACTTGACTCTGGTGTTGTGATACTGTAGTAACAAGTATATATGTGTATTATTGTCCAGTACTTGACTCTGGTGTTGTGATACTGTAGTAATAAGTATATATGTGTTGTATTGTCCAGTACTTGACTCTGGTGTTGTGATAGTGTAGTAATAAGTATATATGTGTTGTATTGTCCAGTACTTGACTCTGGTGTTGTGATACTGTAGTAACAAGTATATATGTGTTGTATTGTCCAGTACTTGACTCTGGTGTTGTGATAGTGAAGTAATAAGTATATATGTGTTGTATTGTCCAGTACTTGACTCTGGTGTTGTGATACTGTAGTAACAAGTATATATGTGTTGTATTGTCCAGTACTTGACTCTGGTGTTGTGATAGTGTAGTAATAAGTATATATGTGTTGTATTGTCCAGTACTTGACTCTGGTGTTGTAGTATTTACAGACCACATGACTCTTGACGAAGTCGTAACTGCTTTCATTTGTTTTCAAACCAAAATATGTCCAAACATCAGCTTTAAAAACTGCTGGAGCTACTTGTATCCTCTTGTCCTCAGTCAATGCCGAATCTCACTGGATTTACCTGTCCTTTTAGCTGACGTAATGGCCTCCGCCATCTAGCGTCCGGAAGTTTAGTTGCAATACAAAAATGACATTTTGACGTGAATATTTGCATGTTAATTGTAAAATTTGTAATAATCAATAAATATGATTTAAAATGATCTGATTGAAGGAAAACACAAAAAGATAACTTTGAACCGTTTATCAAAACTTTGTGGTTTTTCTGTCTCCGTCCAGATTCCTGGAAAGCTGCTCTTCTCCCTGGTCAAGCGTTACCTGTGCGTCACGTCTTTGATGGACATGCTGAACTCTGCAGGGACCGAGCCCTGCTCCGAGAGACAGGAAGTCGGCTCCGCCTCTGCCTTCCCGTCGTGCAGCTCCTCTCCCCACTCCGAGCGCCTTCAGATCGAGCGGGAGTTCGAGTTCACCATGGCGATGGCGAACCTGATCTCGGAGCTGGTGCGGGTGATGGGCTGGGACCGGAACCGCCAACCGCCGGTTGTTCCTGGAGCGGCAGTCGATCCGGAGCCACAAGAGGACGACGAGTCCCGCCCCATCCTGTGCTCCATCTTTCAGCCTCGGTTCGGCACCGTGGCGGTCCCACAACACACCGACTCCAACGCCCCCCTGAATACGCTGCTCAAGAAAAAAAGCGGGAACGTATACAAGAGGCGCCCGGACTTCTCGTCCCGTTCTTCCTATGTGGAATATGTCCAGGATCACCTGAAGAGTGGCATGGCGGTGCGCATGCTTGAGGACTATGAGGAAGTTAGTAACGGAGATATCGGAGAGTTTCGCTACAGTAACGACGGCTCGCCACCTGTCCAGGTCAGTGAAATATCAAATCTTTTTCGGGTTTAGTTGTGTTTGTGTGTAAGTGTCATCATCACAATATTGAATGGTTGAGTTTAACATTCAAATTAGGGCTGCACGATATTTGATTTAAAAATGCAGAAGCAGGCGTGCAGGAGTGAGTACTGTAGGTGAGGTCCTGGGGTGTAAAGAAGGAAAACATTGCGATATTTCCCTTTTATTTATTACAGCACTTTTAGTGCCCCTGGACCGGAGAAAAATATCACTTATGACTTTCAGTTTGGCGGGACTTGCATCGGTTTCCCACGAAACTGAGCGACATCAGAGAGGAGCCGCCGGCGCATCATGATGTCACCAAATCAATAATAAATCCACCTCCTTGTACACACACGCATAACACTTTATAAATGACCTGAAGCTAACAACTTAGCTTGTTAGCATACGACGAAGATGGACATGTTTAAAACTTGTTTGGAAGTTCAAGATCTTATAAGAAAACAACTGAGACGAGATGAAAAGTTCTTACAATATGTTTCTTTAACAAAGAGGGTTGAAAGAAACGAGTGACTGGATCACTAGTGTTTGACTAGATCATAAGTTAGTATTACTTCCTTGTATAAACTGAGCCGATCTAAGCTGGCAAGATGTTGAAATTTTTTATTTTTTTTATTGAATTGTATTTTTAAGCATTTAATTATGATTGAATTCCATAACTTTTATATTTTTAATTCAACAAAAAATAGTTGGTAAAATGGTGGAGGCAGACAATACCAGAATAGTACAGAGCTACTTCATGTGCTCCTACGTGGTCACGTGACTGTCTGTGCGTCGCTTGATTGGCTGAAAGTTCAATACAATGGTTGGTGTTGTCTGTTGGCCAATATCAAACCATTTTATATAACTATGAATTATTAATAATTAGAAAATATTTAATTTAGCGTGTGTATTTTCAATATACTTTATTATATAATAAAAACAAATTTAATTGTTTAAATGTACATTTTGTTTCTATTAAATGATTTAAAAATATATATGCTTAATTATTTTTAAATGATAAAAAAACAAAGCATTTTAAAATCAAATACAACCATTCAATATTCTAATGGAACTTTTCCCAGGTTTACTGGAGGTCACTAAGCCGGACTTACTGGGTCCACTGGCACATGGTGGAGATCGTGGACGGAGACAGTAGTAGTCAAGCCGACAAGGAGACGCAGGAGAAGGCTTCCAAACTGGCCGAGACCATCAAGATGATTACCGGTGGGTTCTTATCTCTCCTGGCGGTGAGTTAGGTCTTCTTTCAGTCCTTCATTTCTGTTTGTCTTCCACAGTGAGCTCCAGCTTTTTTTCCAAACCCCCTGGTGGTCTGTACTCGTTGCCATACATGTCCAATGACCATCACACCATCACGAGTCTTAGTCGAGCTGAATGGTGGGAAGTTTTGTTCTTCATCAAGAAGCTGGAAACAAACCAGCAACAGGCGGCGAATGTCATACTGCAACAGTCTCTGGAGGTGCAGGTGAGGGTACAGAAGATATTTTAAATGTTCTCTATGTGTCTTTGACTTTTTTGTACCTGTACCGTGTCTCAAATCGCATACTTGCGTACTCAAAGTTACTATTTTTAGTGCATCTCAATTCTTAGTATGCGAAATTTATTGCGCCATACACACTAAATTGTCACTGAAACGCCCACAAAACTGAGTATGGTTCGATGGACACTAACTACCCTAAACGGCTCCATCTTGTAAACGGAAGTTACATCATATATATATATTTGAATATACTTACAGGTGCATTTTCAGCCAACAGTAGGAGGATGACAAATCTTCGGTGCTGATACCGGCGTAAATATCTTGCGTAAATATTTCTTCTTTCAAACTTGCAAAACGTGCTGCCAGCAGGTGTCGCTAGTGTTCCTACAGCTGGTTGCAACCATCGTTAAATAGTAGTAGAAGAAGAAGCTGTCGCGTCATTTCCTGTAAGTGTGTAGCAGCAGATTTGATTTGAGACATACTATCTGTGGAGAATTAGTTACTAGTTAGTACGTACACTATCCTGATGCATACTAACTTCTAGTATACTAAGAGAAGTATGGGATTTGAGACGCAGCACTGGTTTCCGTAGATTGGTTCGTTAAGCCCGTGTCTCTCTTATGGTCCACCAGGGGGCAGAGCTGGATAACGCTGCCCTGCTGAGCGCATCGGTGTCTGCGTCTGCGGCCAGGAATCTTCTTCACTTCTTGAAGCAGAACCTGCCACCAACATGTCTCAGTGACCTGCTCTGCTCTCATACCTTCTCCAAGTTCTACCTCCAGGAACAAGGAGGAGAAGCAGCACATGTGGAGATGTCTGGTGGTAAGACATTGAATCCCCAAATTCCTGTATCTTAGTGATTTAAAATCTTTTTAAATGTTTTATTAGTTTTATTTAAACACTTAAAATGGCTAGATCTCCAACCACAACTCACAGAAAACAGGAGGAGAAACAAAAGATAATGGTTTAAACATAATACTATTTACCAATTCCAGAAAAAGTGATTTAGCAGTGATTGTGTCAAATTAATTTTAATTTTTACATTTCCGGGTCCATCAGTCTAAGTTCAAATGTCAATTGGTCCAACTCACTGATTTGAATCTTTGTCTCTTCTTGAAGGATCGTTTGACTCGACAGCCGTCGACGGTCACTGCTCCTCCTCAGTGTTGTCCACGATGGGCTCCGTTTGTAAAAAAGCCAAGAAGGAGCTCTCTGTGGACTCGACCTGCAGCAGCCCCGAGGAGGAGAGCGAGCTCCCCACGCTGGACACCAGCATGTTTCCTGACGACCTGGAGGAGAAGATGAAGGGTGAGATATCCTGCTTGAGTTGGTTTCTGCCTTGGAGTTTAGAGAGTTCGAGACCAGGGGTGTCAAACTGAGTCACACAAGGTCATGTGCTGAAAAATGTACCAATCTTTCTGCACCAAGAATTGTGATGATGATGTTGACTTTATATTGTCTTTGTGTTTGGTATTATTTAAAAAACAAATGTATTTTCTTCAACACAGTTTTACTAGCATTAGAGATCTCTGTAGAACTGTAAACATCTCTAATCTCTTTTCCATAGTTTATTTTAAAGAGCAAATAATGTCAAAACACTCCCAAGTTAAATTCTCCGGACTCACTCTGATGTAGTAAATGTTGAATCTTCCTCTCCAAAGACACAGTAAGTTCCTCATCATGACCATGTTTTCCACTTCTTACTTTATAAAGTATGAAATCTGGGCGAACGAGAGGTTACGAGAGTCCATTATGACGTAATAATGGTTTCACTCCTACTCCAGCTGTAATCACGCCCCGCTTTGTTTATACAACGAGTCGCTTTGAGGTGGAGACTTCCGGGATTGATGAAGCACAGTGACAAACCTTCATGTTTAACCAATCACTGCACAGTGGGTGTGGTTATGGTAAACAAGATTTCATCTCCAGAACAACAAAGTGTTTTCAGTGGGCGGGGCTTAAGATCATTTTCTAATTTCAATATTTGAATGAAAAGAGAGTTTTGTACAAACACGCACTGATGATACAATAGAGTTACACATTTAAGACGCATTAAATCAACACATTAGTTGCCCTTTAAACATCTTCACAAAATGAGAATTGATCTAATGTTTAGGAAAACCAACTGGCGGGCTTCATAAAATGACCCAGTTTGACAGTGTTCTGTACTAAAAGATTTTGACGTAACAAAGTTTCAACTGTAAGTTTGTGAACACGTAAGAAACGCATCTTGCAAGAACAAGATCTCATTGGCACAATATTTTCTTTTTTCTTTGCAATTTGATATCGACTAAATATTCGACAAATGCAGCGCAAAATATTTTAACATTGAGTCTCTAAAACTAGATTTTTTTTAATATATGCAGTGATAAGATAAGCAAACGGCAATCATGGATATTATAAAACTCACTATTACATTTGAATGTCAAATTGTAACATTCACTCTAGAGCGCACTTGTTCTGTTGAGACAGAAGAGATGAAGATATATAAAACAATTTGTCTTGTTTATTTTACAAAAATGTCAACTAAAATTCATCCTTTTTTTGAGAGGTTGTGTATGCCAGAAAACAAACCGCATAGAATAACGGAAGAAGAACTGACAAATCAATGCATGCGGCTACACCGATCAGATGTCGATGGACCATCAAGAATTGCATTTAAGTGTAAATGAGTCATTGGCTATTTCTTAGAGCTCTCAGTCTAAAAGGGTAGTTGTCTGGGACTCGCGAACAGGGAACTGCTGCAGGTTTTTCTAAGTCTTCGTTCTCTTGCAGCTTTCAGTGTTTTGCACATCCAGGGCAGGAAGACGGTCTTGGAAAGGATCGGGGCGGTGGTGGACATCCTGAGGAAGAGCTGGACCACGTCTGACCAGGAGCAGCAGCTCGCTGCAGTCGTCGTCATCACCAGAATCCTGGAGGACAAAACTCCTCCGGACAAGAACTTTGGCAGGAGCGACTTTTCACAGACGATCAGGTGAGGCTCGACCACTCACAGCTGCTTGTGTACATTTAATACATACATGAATGTATACTTTTAAGGTCAAGGCAAGTGTTACCTTAAATAAGAGCATACATTTTAGGGCATCAAGGGAAACATTTCTTTCGAAGTAAGGGCACCAAAGTAAAAGTGAACAAGCATTTGAAAATGTTGAATTCAATAATGTTTATATATGGAAGGTTGTATTTTTTTATTTTATTATTATGTTGATTCAATGCTGTTTATTAAAAGGTTGAATTTGTTTTTTTAATAATATTTTCCAAATATTTTTCAACACAGAAATTAATATTTGAATCCCAATAATTTAAACCAAATATTATATTTATTAATCTACTACTCAATTTTAAATGCATAGCCTTTTAATTTCAATTTAATAATGTCTGTTTAATGAAGTCCCACTAGACGATCAAAGAGTCCAGAGCTACTCGACCTTTTGTAGTATTGTCTGGTGACACTTTATTAAACCCACTCTTTTAAATGTATGAAGAGGCCATTTAAAAATCTGAAGTGATTAATCAATTATTATTTTTGTTTTAATCATTGCAATTAAAATGTCTGTTTTGTGAACTATTTGGAGAATATTCATTTTTTTAAGTCAACAGTTTAATAAAGTTTTACCTTACCTTACCTTAATACACACATAAACACTAGAAATTAAAACATCATTAAATTATGAAAATGTATTTTCAATATTCAAATGATTGAGTTTAATTATTCAAAAGTTTTAACACTTGAAATGTTAAATCCAACCGTTCAATATTTGATGACACCGACATGCTTCCATGACAACGACTCACAAATCTGCTTTGACTCTGGACCAGAGACAAGGTCCTGAAGCTGCTGGTGGAGCTCTTGGCCTCGTCCAGCCGGACCGTCCTGGTCTCCACTCTGGCGCTGACGCACAAGCTGATGCTGCAATATGACTGGAGGCTGTGTTTCGCCACGGAGGGCGGGGTCAAGGCCGTCCTCACCTGCATGCAGGAGCAACCCACGGACACTCACCTGCAGCAGCTGGGACTCGTGGTGAGACATCAATGATGATGATGATGATGATGATGATGACGATGATGACCAAAGTGGTGATGTAACTTCCTTGCACCCCGCCTTAGACATTGAAGGTTGTTACTGGAGCCAGTAAACATGACATGCGCAGCATGGACGGAGGTCCTCCTTTATCTGAACCCGACTCTCAGATGATGTTGGAGATCTTCGCCAGCATCGGCTCAGCCACTCCTAAAGGCTCTCGCTGTCTTCTCGCCGCCATCCCAGCTGCCATCAGTCTCGCACTCAAGACCAAAGGGTACGATTCCCGTAGCCTGTCCATACTGACGCCTGCTGACCTGTTCTGTGTTTGTGTCTCGTCCACAGATGCATGTCTGCAGTCAGGAATGGTCTCCTGGTCCTCAATATGCTGGTGTCCACTCACAAGGGTCTGGCAGCTCAGCTCATCGCCTGTGACGTCTCTGAAGTCCTGGACAAGTGTCTGTCTCTGTCCCGCTCTGAAACCATGCTGGCCATCATCTGTCTCAACCACATATCGTCCGTGCAGAAGCCTGACAGAGAAGGTAGGAAACATCTGCTCCTTCACAGCTACTGACCCGTGTCTGGACTGACATGCTGTCGTCGCTCTTCAGAGGCTCAGTCCCCTCAGCTGGTCTTCAATGACCGCGAGCTGCGTGTGCTGATGATTAGTCTGAAGGAGCTGAAGGCCATGAAAGAAGTGATCCAGACCATGGAGAAGCTGCTCTGTCAAGATGGCACACATCTGGAGGAGGTGCGCACACACACACACACACACACCTATTTATACACAGCCATTCAAACACACACACAGGCATACACACCTATTTATACACAGCCATTCAAACACACACACACACGCACACACACACCTATTTATTCACAGCCATTCAAACATACACACAGACATGCACAAACACACACCTATATATACACAGCCATTCAAACATACAAGCTCACACACACACACACACCTATATATACACACAGCCATTATAAACATACATGCTCACACACATACACACACACTTGTACAAAAAGACACACAGAGACATACGGAAATGCACACGCACATATACACACCTTTGAAAAAATACATGCATATACCCACACGAAGACACACTTGCACAAAGAAATCACACACACACACACACACAAAGGACACAATATACACGAGAAGACACGCACATCTCTCTCAACGTGTTGTGGTGTCTCCAGGTGACCCACAGCCGGGACATCTACCAGGAGCTGGTTAAACTCTTGGAGCAGCAGAGATCGGACCGAACCATCTTCATCTCAATCATCAAGTCGGTTCCAGAACTTGATTCTTCTGTTGATTGTGTTGTTGTGTCTAACGTCAGTTTGTCCTCATAGAATTCTCATGAAATTCCTGGACAAGTACGTGGAGGACGTTCTGCCGTGGCACGAGAGCATAGAGGCCTGTGTCTCCTCCATGTCTTCCTTCATCGGTGACCGAGAGGTGAGGTTCTTGAAGTTGGAGGTGGCTCTGTGTCTTGCTCAGCCTTTTTTCCTCAAGAATTTTGCTTCACAACAAAAATGCTACGTTCTTCACACATGAGGTTAACGGCACGTCTCTGGTTCTCCAGGTGGTGCAGCTGCTGGTTCAATTTCTCTATCAGCTGGCGTCCCTGAACAAGGACTACGCTGTGGTCATGAGTTGCCTCGGGACAAAGGAGGTTCTGGTCAAAGCTGTGGATAAACACGGCTCTAGTCTGCTGCTGGTCACCGAGCTGCAAGACCTCATCTCTGACTGTGAGAAGTATGCAAACCTCTACAGGAAGATGACCACCAGTGTCCTGGCCGGCTGCATCCAGGTCAGTGGTCCACCTCTTTGGTGGTCTTCTACTTGTTGTTGACCTGCTACAGTGTTGTTATTGTCTGTAAATGGACACAAATGAATTAAGGTTTTACAAATATGTACATGTATCTGCAAATGCTTTACTGGATTTAGAAATGTAAAACAGATGTGTTGCTCAATTTATAAATGTGTAACTCGATTTCCTAATGCGTTACCAGATTTGAAAATGCATAACTGGATTTACAAATGAGTGACTCAATTTACAAAGGCATAACTTGATTTACAAATGCGTTACCAGATTTACAAATGCATACCTAGATTTACATATGCGTTACCAGAGTTACCAGATGTACAAATGCGTAACTCCATTTTCAAAGGCATAACTAGATTAACAAATGCATAACTTGGTTTACAAATGCATAACTTGATTTACAAATGTGTAACTTGATTTACAAATGCATTACCAGATTTACAAATGCATACCTAGATTTACATATGCGTTACCAGAGTTACCAGATGTACAAATGCGTAACTCCATTTTCAAAGGCATAACTAGATTAACAAATGCATAGCTTGATTGACAAATGTGTAACTTGATTTACAAATGCGTTACCAGATTTACAAATGCATAACTCCATTTACAAATGCTTAAATCCATTTACAGAGCATAACTTGATTTACAAGTACATAACTGGATTTATAAATGTGTTACCAGATTTACAAATGTGTAACTCTATTTAAAAATGCATAACTAGATTTACAAATGCTTAACTTGGTTACAAATGCATAATTAGTTGTTAGTGTTTTGCGCAATTTCGCATCAAAATGAACAATAATCAAAACGCAAGTCAACTTCATGTCGTTTTTACTTCCTGTTTAACCCCTCAGATGGTTCTGGGTCTCGTTGAAGACCACCGTCGGAACCACCTACCCATTAACATCCCCTTCTTTGATGTGTTCCTCAAGAACCTCTGTCAAGGTATGTGATTGGATTGTGTACCTGGTTCTGTCATCAGCAAGAACTTCATTATGATCAAATGTGTTCCTGCACAGGGTCCAGTGTGAAGGTGAAGGAGGACAGGTGTTGGGAGAAGGTGGAGGTCTCCTCCAATCATCACAGGGCGAGCAAACTCACGGACAAAAACCCCAAAACCTACTGGGAGTCCAACGGTTGCACGGGGTCACACTTCATCAACATCATGATGCACAAGAGTGTCATCATCAGGTACCGACTTCACTCACGACACGTACATCCTGAGCTCGGATGTGATCCGTCTCCGTTTGTGCCGGCAGACAACTGACCATCCTGGTGGCCAGTGAAGACTCCAGCTACATGCCGGCCCGGATCGTGGTTCTGGGAGGAGATAACCTGACCAATATTGACACCGAACTAAAGACTGTGAGTGTGTCGGTTGCTCCTTCAGTCATTCTGGTTCTGGGGGTGTGTCTTCAATCTTTTCATTCATGGATGGAAGTTTATTCTAGTCTCCAGCCAGTATGTGACACTTCACCTCAAAAGTCTGGGTTTGAGACGTGTCTAGTTATTGTCATTTTTACGTTATTGTTTTTAAAATCTTATTGTGACGTAAGAGATGGAGAAATATTACATTGTATGTTGTTAAAAATCTTGATATTGTTACAGAACTATTATAGATCATAATGTTGTTAAAGAGATTTTCATTTCTGCTTCAGATAAATGCAACTTTTTTCTCCAGTATTCCTGGTTAAGTACACACATAAAAACACACACACACACACATAAAAAAGACCAGAATATGGTCACCCTAGACCTGGCACGTGATACCTTTCCTGGACAGCTGGGTAAAAAAACCAAGCGCACCTTCACTGGAAACCACAACCAAAGTCTTTCCTATTCTGTGTAAATATTTTTTATAGTTTTTTAACAAAATGCAATGTAACATCCCTCCTTTAGTCCAACAAATGATTGTAATATTATGGTACTACATTCTTCAGAATAAACTCTCTGGTGTCAATAACTTGAGAATATAAATAATGTCTAAACAACAAAAAAAAAGAGTTATAATAATAATTATCGATTCTATCTGTATTGCTCTTTACATTTGGTTAACAAATCTCAAACTGCTACAGTTTTAAAGCAGGATATAGACATTAAAACAAGATAAAGACATTGAAAACGACATGAAACATTACACTATTACAAGTAACAATATTAAGTTATGATCAAAATTATCCACCATCTGAGGTGGTTAGGAAGGGGAGCAGAGACTTCAAATCTTAGCCTATTTTTAACGGCTATTTATTCCTCAAAACAATGTCTCTTATTGAGAATAATGACCTAAATATTTAACTCTCAACAACACAATGAGATTTTAAAAACAATCACGTAATCTTTGAGGTGACCATGTGAGCTGTAGCCATTAGCTATAGTAGCTGTTGACGTGAATGGGCTGAACTGCCATCCATGCATTCAAATATTGAAATCAACTCATTAATTTCGTAAGAAAACCACCGTGATATTTAACTTTGTTTTCTCTTGTTATTCTCTCAGGTGAACGTGGCTCCATCTGCCGGCCGTGTGGTTCTTCTGGAGAACATGACGCGGTTCTGGTCCATAATCCAGATCCGTATCAAGAGGTGTCAGCAGGTGAGAGGATGTCACAAACCTCTCTAGCCTCGTCCTTGAGTTAATCCGTTTCTCTGCGACGCTGACAGGGCGGCATCGACACTCGCATCCGAGGGATAGAGGTTCTGGGTCCGAAGCCCACGTTCTGGCCGGTGTTCAAGGAGCAGCTGTGCTGCCGCACCTTCCTGTTCCACAGAATCAAGGCTCAGAGCTGGTGTCAGCAGGTGGAGGAGGACCGGACTCAACTCCTGCACCTCTTCAACAAGTACTCCCCCGGGATCTCTTGCAGGACCAGCTGAGTCGACTCGCTCTCTAACATGTGCACGTGTGTGTGTAGGTTGAACTCCACGCTCAGACACGAGCAGACGTTTGCAGAACGATTCCTTCCAGACGTCGAAGCCGCCAAAGCTTTAGGACGAACCTGCTGGGAAGCTCTTATCGTCCCCATAGTTGCCTGCATCACACAATCAGGTGTGTTCATGCACATGCAGGCACGCACACACACACACACACACACACACACACACACACACACACACACACACACACACACACACACACACACACACACACACACACACACACACACACACACACACAGAAGGACATACGAAGACAAACATGCACATACACACATGCATACATTAACACACACACAGAAATGCATACACACATGCACACACACAGACCCACACACATGCACACACACAGACCCACACACATGCACACACACAGACCCACACACGTGCACACACACAGACTCACAAAGAAATGCATACACACAGACCCACACACACACACACACACACACACACACACACAGAAGGACATACGAAGACAAACATGCACATACACACATGCATACATTAACACACACACAAAATGCATACCCACACAGAAATGCATACACACATGCACACACACAGACCCACACACATGCACACACACAGACCCACACACATGCATACACACAGACTCACAAAGAAATGCATACACACAGACCCACACACATGCATACACACAGACCCACACACATGCACACACACACCCCCACACACATGCATACACATGCATACACACAGACTCACAAAGAAATGCATACACACAGACCCACACACATGCATACACACAGACCCACACAGAAATGCATACACACAGACTCACAAAGAAATGCATACACACAGACCCACACAGAAATGCATACACACACACACACACACACACACACACACACACACACACACACACACACACACAGAAGGACATACGAAGACACACAAAGAAATCCATACCAATAATGTAATGTTGTTGCAGAATCCTCAGATCTCAGTCCACTGTCATGGCTGCTCAGCGAGTACCTGAAGAACTCGGACGCCTCCTGCCGCAGCAAAAGCCGCGCCTCCGTCTTCAACTCCCGCGTGAGACGTCTGACGCACCTGCTGGTCCACGTGGACACACAGCGGGGAGAAGACGAGGAGCTCAAGCCTCCAGTCAAGTCAAGTGAGTCCAATAACGTGAAACGGTCGGTTATTGTTTCCGGATCATGTAGGTTTGTGTATATTTTCCTCTTCCTGGTTATCAAGAGCGGTCGATCAGTCACTTTTGATCGCACAATCCAAAGAACTGCAGGATCGATGTATTCGCAATCAAAAACTGCCTTCACTTTTTTTTACGTCACTAATATTTACTGATGACGTCGAAGA
The DNA here is from genome assembly GCF_982586985.1 of Callionymus lyra. Taxonomy (NCBI): domain Eukaryota; kingdom Metazoa; phylum Chordata; class Actinopteri; order Syngnathiformes; family Callionymidae; genus Callionymus; species Callionymus lyra. The sequence goes on from NC_141828.1 coordinate 5,951,828, forward strand.
CGAGTCATAGTTCATATGTAGAATATTGAAATGTCCAGATTGGTCCAGTATACGTGCCACAAATCACTTTTGACAATTTTTCGCTCGACAAAACTCCCTCGCAAAATCTCTTAGGTGAGTTAAATATTCTTTGGAACCCCCATTATATTATAAAGTATATATTTACCTGTTAGTCTGCCAAATATCTTCTAAATTGATCGATTCGCACATCGTTTTTTTGGACCCGCCGATTTCCTGGTCGATTCATGCAAGACGTCTCTGCCGACTAATGTCATGAAGTTCATCAATTTAATACAACGTCAATTTGTTTTATGTATGCATTATTTTACATTAAACAACTTAAAATGATTAATTAACATTTTTAACATATTTATTCAGTTCCGTTGTTAATCAAGCTTTCCAATGACACCAACCTTTTTAAAATTGAGCAAATATTGAAGTTATAACATTTTCAAAGTCAGGTTTAAAATATTGACCCCATTGATCAGTATTGAGTAGTTTGACCAGACTTTTTCAGGTGATATTATAGTCCATAACTTTCTTCATATTTGTCGCAGAAAAAAAAATTCTTGCATCACTGGAATCGTCTTTACAGGATATTTTGTATGATACTGGTATCATAAAAATAAATTTACAATTTTACACACATACCTAAATCATGGGAATGTTGATATTTCACATACATAACATTTATATTGTTACGTGACATTGATCAAAATCAAGAAACTTTTTTTCTACCTACGTATCTGCTCTTAGTAACTTTACTTTATGGTTCAGATGCCAAAGAAGCAAGAAACAGAGAAGCTTCCTCGTCATCTTCCTCGGTACAGAGCCCTGTGAAGAGTTGCAGCAGCAGCATCTCAGCCATCGCCCTCTGCTGGCAGGGAGTGGTGGAGCGACAGGTGAGTGATTGTTTTCTTCCTCAAATTTGTGTTACAAGTTGTGACTATAAGGGTTCCTGCGGATCCTTAGAAAGTCTTAAAATGCATTTAATTGATGGATCTAAAATACGGCTTTAAATGGCGTTAAAATGTCTTGAATTTATTTTTTTTAAAGTTAAAAGAAAACTTGTGATAAGTTATTTGTTAGTTTTTAAATCTGAAAATATGTTTATTTAAAAAATGATCCCCTAACAAAACAGTGAAGTGGTTGCACAGCAGATGCAGGTCTCGGTTCAGCTTCAACACAGTTCATGTAGCAACATTTTGGTTAAAATGTTTAAGTTTTAGCTTATTTTCGAGTTTCGACTTAAATTTAAATAGAATCACTGTTGTTGTTGTTGTTTTTTAAGTCTTAAAAATTCTTGAATTGAACTGGTCTTAAGCTGTAGGAACCTCTATCTTCAGGTCAAGGTTTTCCTGGATGCCAGCAGCAGTCTACCAGACTTCGTGGAGCGCTACGTCGCCCTCTACCTGCGGCTGAAGAACTCTATGGAGGAGCTGTTTGGCCAGCAGCCGCCTTTCTCCCTCGCCCTGCGGAAGGGTTTCTCAGCAGCACTGCTACAGTTGTCCCTGATCCAAGCCATGCACGTGAGTCCCAAATGCCATCCGGTCCGGGTTCTTCATGTTGTCTCACATGGATGCGGGTCTATAGGTCAGCGAGCGCTTCGCTCAGTACATTGATCACATGATCCAAGCGAGCAGTGGTGAGTGGACCAGCAGCAGGTGTCTGGAACCATTGCAGCAGTTTCTGGAGCCAGTTCTCTTCCTCTCCGGCCTGGAGCTCGCCAACACCTTTGAACACTTCTATAGGTGTGCCCAGCAAGAGACCCCCCCCCCCCATACTATCTTCCTACCAGCAGACTCACCTCTGTCGTGTGTAGGTACTACATGGGGGACCGGCTTCTGTCTTTGGGCAACATATGGCTGGAAGGTTCCGTGTTGGAGAGAATCGGCAGCTGCTTCCCAAACCGCTTCCCTCAGCAGATGTTGAAGAACCTCAGCCAGTCGTCAGACCTGCAGCAGGAGTTCCACCTTTACAAGCTGCAACAACTGGACTACAGTCTGCAAGAGAAGGTGCGATTCAGTTCTAGGGATGTTTGATTTGAGGGGAAAAATGGGATTGTGATTTCATCACATTATTTATTTTTTATTGTGTTATTACTTTATATATTTAACGTTTGGTGGATTCTGCTTCACTATGATAGGATTAGCCGACATCAAAGGATCATATCTTGATTTCATCTTTGAACTATAATAATGTTTGTGGATGTTTGTCTGTTCCAAATATTGAATGGTTGATTTTAATATTTCAACACATATTCTAATAAATAAAATTACATTTTCTAAATTCAATATTTATTCATTCATTGTTTTTTTTAATTCAATTTTAAGAAGTGTAAATAATATTGCCACCAGACAATACTCTTGCTTTGGAATCTGCCAGGTTGAATTGATTCGCCAGTTCCTTTCTATGTTGTCACATGACCATCTACGTGTCACCTGATTGGCTGAAAGTTCGATCAAGTATCTCAGTACACTTATGTACAATCTGGTGGCCACTACTATACTAGCATTTCAAATTCAATTTAAAAGGCTATAAATTAAAAAGATATTGAATTTAGAACTTTTATTTTTGAATTATTTGAGTGAGAATATATAACTTTATGTGTAAAGAGATGTATTTCTGGATGTATTCATTTTGAAAATGTTGTTTCTTAAAGCATTCAATTAAACAATATATAAATAATTAAATTAAATTAAAACAAACAATAATGCAAGGCTCAAAAAATAAAAACAAAATTTCAATAAATTGACTTAAAGGTAAAACATTTTCAATTTTAAGTTTAATCATTCATCAACACCCGGAATGGTAAATGTCACAAATAATTATAAATATCACAAAAAATAGTGCAAAAATAACTCACTCACCTTCAATGACTGGAGATGGAAATGTTTAAATCTTTAACAAGTCACAGAAAATAAAGTAAAAAAAACTGAACCGCATGAAGTTTCAACATTGAACGTGTCTTTGATGAAACATCTGATCTGTTGCTTCAGGTGATAGAAGAATGGACCGGCCCAGAGGAAGAAGCTGATGTCCAGGTTCTGGTTCTGTCCCCACGTTGTTGGGCCGTCTCGCCGCTCTGCTTTCTGGACAAGCCGTCGAAACACTTTGCAGCGGAACTCTGCATATATTTGGACGAGTTCTCCGAGTTCTACGCACACAGTCAGTATCAACCCAAACACGCTGATAATCTGTAGTGGGAGGGGCTTATGACGGGTGGGAGGGTTCTGGTGTTAACGGGGTTTTGAATTGACGGTCATATGACTTGTTACCAGATGATGTGTTGATCGTGGCTTGTTGATGTCCAGGTCAGGCCATGTTCATCCAGGACCACAGCCAACCACGACGTCTCCAGTGGACCTGGCTCGGTCACGCCGAGCTGAGCTGTGGAGTCAAGACGTTCCAGGTGTCGACGCTCCAGATGTTTCTGCTGCTGCTGTTCAACACGCAAGAAGTAACACAAACGTGTCCCTTTTGACCATTTCTTACGATGCCCACACTCTCTCTTTGACGTGGCTCTTCAGGAAGTGAGTGTGAGCTCTTTGCTGGAGGACGACGGCCTGAACTCTTCCTTGGTGCTCCACGCTCTACAACCACTTATCAAGGACGGAGGACCCCTGACCTGCAGTGACCCTGAAGACCCCGCGACAGGTTTGTTTCTTACAAACACACTATAAGAAACGGTCTCTTGGAATGATTAAACAAGCGTTGAGTTTCAATACTTTGAAATGTACATTCCTCCACCGAGCGTGTTCCCGCTGTAAATACATATATAATACTTCCCATGGCCTCCCCACGGATTGTTTTGACTCACAATGATCCCATAATGGCAGTGTTTAAACCCAAAATTGCATTGTGAGTTAGTTGTTCTGTATCCTGAATTAATAAATGGCACCTTTATTGTACTTATCATTTATTTGTCTTCGTATTGAACATTGGCTGTAGTACATTTCTATTTATAGTAAATTTCTATTTCTATTTTATCTATCAATTTGTATTAATTATTCATTATTTATTTGAATGTATTCATTTTATAAAAGTTTCAAAACAGCTTTCATATTGAATAGCACTGTCCCTACATAAGAACTAGATCTTATTCTATTGTGTTACACATTAGTGCACATTGATCTACATTTTAGATATAATTTTGACAAATAAGATGGGATGAGATATTAATTCATCATTTCCACTGTGTGGGAATTCTGTGTTGACAGAGCAGCAATAGAATCCACATATTTAAAAAATATATAAACTATTTATATATATATATATATATATATATATATATAATAATCATTGTTTTTAAAACCTCCTTCGTCAGTTAAGGTAACCTTTAAATGTCAACTGAAATAAAAACCCAACTCTACTGTAATGTAGTAAATGTTATCCAAGATGCAGTAAGTCTCTCATCATGACCATGTTTTTAACTTATTACTTTATAAAGTTGCACTGAAATCTGGGCGAACGAGAGGTTACGAGAGTCCATTAGGACGTAATAATGGCTTCACTCCTCCAGCCAGCTGTAATCACTCCCGCTTTCTTTATACAACGAGTCTCTTAGAGATGGAGATTCCGGGATGGATGATGCGCGGTGACAAACCTCCATGTTTGACCAATAACAGCCGAGTGGGTGTGGTTATGGTAAACAAGATTTTAGCTCCAGAAAATTGTGTTTTCAGTGGGCGGGGCTTTAGATCATTTTCTAATGTCAATATTTCAATGAAAAGAGAGTTTGTCTGGTGTCAACACACAAGCACCTCCATGAACACGTGTACAGAAAGAAAAAAACAGGAAACTCTTATTCACACCACCAGGGGGCTCCACAGTAGAGTGTCAGATATAGGTCACATTGACACGCAAGGACTTCAAAATAAAATCAGAAGCAGATCAGGATGAAATGGAAACAACTTCATCCGCTCTTTTACAAACTTGTTAATATGAAGATAATGATTACATTTTTAAAGTGCAGGTCACAATCATGTGTCAACAAAGTTAACCAACTCACTTTTCTTCCAGGTGTGTTGCGTTTGAATGAGCAGGTGACGTCGAGTGAGGACGGAGTCCAGAAATACTTTCGACTTCTACCCGGACAGAGGTATCTGAACGTGGACAAGGATGCTGCAGACGTCCTGGAGAGGAAGAGAAACTTCATCTACTGTCGCGTCGTCCTGGTGATGAAACAGGAGAAGAGGCTGCACATCGACAATCTGGTCTACAAGGTCGGGATGGCGAGGTTCACACCATTTATTTAACTCTAACGAATGCAACGACGTCCAGGTCCTGGATTGGTGTCAGAAGCGGTCCGCGTGCGAGTCGGCGGGCGTCGGACACTTCGGCTGCAGCAGCGGAGACGTTCTGTCCAGCATCCTGCACGTGATCAGCCGTGGTTGCCTCCAGCGCAACCAGGATGACCCGCACATTCTGGAGTATCTGCCAGACGACCCTCCCACTCCCACCAAAGGACACGCCCACTTGTCCTTCAGCCAGGCCCAGGTCAGCAAAGACGGCCTGCAAGCGAGGTAACGTAAAGTCTGTGTTTTGTTGGTCAGTTGTCGTTGTTTTTTTGTATTCATTGTGGTGATTTGTTCCAGCTCAGGGCAGTTTGAAGATGGTATCCTTGATGAGGTTCTCTTCTCAATGGGCAAAACCATGTCCAAGGAGGAAGTCCATGAGCTGATGCAGAGGACGGTCCAGCAGGTGTGTGTGGTCAGAGCGTGATCTTGTGTCTGAAAGTAGATCAGTGCCTTCAGAATATTGAATGATTTCAACATTTAAAATATTGAAACCTTTTAACACTTGTGTTAACTCAGGGTCAAGAAATACATATGCAGTGGTGGAGGTCGTTGACCTGGACCCAGAGATAACACAAGGGATACCACAAACACATTTCTTTTAAGGTCTTCAGGTCACCTTGACCCTGAGATAACACAAAATGCTAAAATGTTTTTATATTTTGAAGCATTTTTTTCATATCCTTCATTAAAAATATTAAAAACAAAACTATTTAATGTTTCAACATTTATAATGTTAATACCAACCATTAAATTATGTGATGCCACTGATATAGTTCCATACGAGTGCATGTGTGTGATGGTGTGTGTGTGTGTGCGCGCTCCCCAGATTTCTGAGACTCTAGGCGTGGACTTGGACTGGGCTGAACACCTGCTGGTCTTCTATAAGTGGAACGTTGACCTGCTGGTGTCCCGCTACACAGAAGACCCGGACTCCATCCTCATTGCAGCTGGACTCAGCAGCAAAAATCCGGAACCGCCCCCAACCTGCACCTCCACCTGCCCCGTCTGTCTGAGTCCACGAGGAGGCGACGTTGAGGCTGTTCCCTCGCTCAGCTGCCAGCACTACTGCTGCAGGGTGAGTCTGGTGCTGATGTGTATTAGAACCTGCTGATACTTTCTATTGCTCTTTTTTTTCATATATATAAAGAAATACTGCATTATCGAGGATATACGTGTAGTATTGTCAAGTACTTGACTCTGGTGTTGTAGTATTTACAGACCACATGACTCTTGACGAAGTCGTAACTGCTTTCATTTGTTTTCAAACAAAAATATTTCCAAACATCAGCTTTAAAAGCGGCTGGAGTCACTGTATCCTCTCATCCTCAGTCGTAACTGCTTTCATTTGTTAAAACCAACATATGAACAAACATCAGCTTTAAAAGCTGCTGGAGCCACTGTATCCTCTCATCCTCAGTCGTAACTGCTTTCATTTGTTTTCAAACCAAAATATTTCCAAACATCAGCTTTAGAAGCGGCTGGAGTCACGGTATCCTCTCATCCTCAGTCGTAACTGCTTTCATTTGTTAAAACCAAAATATGAACAAACATCAGCTTTAAAAGCTGCTGGAGCCACTGTATCCTCTCGTCCTCAGTCGTAACTGCTTTCATTTGTTAAAACCAAAATATGAACAAACATCAGCTTTAAAAGCTGCTGGAGTCACTGTATCCTCTCATCCTCAGTCGTAACTGCTTTTATTTGTTAAAACCAAAATATGAACAAACATCAGCTTTAAAAGCTGCTGGACTCACTGTATCCTCTCATCCTCAGTCGTAACTGCTTTTATTTGTTAAAACCAAAATATGAACAAACATCAGCTTTAAAAGCTGCTGGACTCACTGCATCCTCTCGTCCTCAGTCGTAACTGCTTTCATTTGTTAAAACCAAAATATGAACAAACATCAGCTTTAAAAGCTGCTGGACTCACTGTATCCTCTCATCCTCAGTCGTAACTGCTTTCATTTGTTAAAACCAAAATATGAACAAACATCAGCTTTAAAAGCTGCTGGACTCACTGTATCCTCTCGTGCTCAGTCGTAACTGCTTTCATTTGTTAAAACCAAAATATGAACAAACATCAGCTTTAAAAGCTGCTGGACTCACTGTATCCTCTCGTGCTCAGTCGTAACTGCTTTCATTTGTTAAAACCAAAATATGAACAAACATCAGCTTTAAAAGCTGCTGGACTCACTGTATCCTCTCATCCTCAGTCGTAACTGCTTTCATTTGTTAAAACCAAAATATGAACAAACATCAGCTTTAAAAGCTGCTGGACTCACTGTATCCTCTTGTCCTCAGTCGTAACTGCTTTCATTTGTTAAAACCAAAATATGAACAAACGTCAGCTTTAAAAGCTGCTGGGCTCACTGTATCCTCTTGTCCTCAGTCGTAACTGCTTTCATTTGTTAAAACCAAAATATGAACAAACATCAGCTTTAAAAGCTGCTGGACTCACTGTATATTTATTGTTCCTGAAGCTCAAAGGACACAGAAGAACTTCGGTACATGAATAATAATGTCAAATGTGATACGAGGCTGAAGAACTTTCTTACCCGACACTAACTGTGTGGGATGTAGTCTTGCTGGCAGGAGTACCTGTCGACCCGGATTGAGCAGAACCTGGTGATGAACTGCAAGTGTCCGATCACAGACTGTCAGGCTCGGCCCACGTCCAGCTTCTTTTTTGGCATTCTGAAGGACCAGGAGACGGTTGAGAAGGTCGGTAGAAGATATTGTTTGGTCTCCCAGGTCTTCACGGTCGACTGTGTCCTCAGTACAAGGGAGCTCTGCTGCGCAGCTACGTGGACAGTTGCTCCAACCTGACCTGGTGCACCAACCCTCAAGGCTGTGGTCAGATCCTCTGTCAGGAGAACATGAGCAACATGGGAACCTGCAGCAAGTGCTGCTGGTCCTCCTGCTTCAGCTGCAACTTTCCAGAGGTACCAACACGAAACCCACGAGCCCTCAGGGCCAGTCGTCCACGTTTAAACATGGCATCAGTGACAAAACATTTGAAAGCTGGAAAAACAAAAGATTGACAGCAAATATTGAAGTCCTTTGATTTAAACAAGAATTCCTTTTATAAAATAATGACTTTTATTGATATTTACAACTGAAACATTTTCATGACTCGGAAATTAAAGGTAATTTGTCAACAGATGAATGAGATCATAGATCTAATATCAGATGCATATAAACAAAGTTGTTTCAAAACTCTACCAATGTTTCCAGAAATGAATGAAAATAATTCACTTTATGTTAGCGAGAGAAAGAGATGCAAATAGAAGTCTGTGGAGGATCAACACACAACGAAGAACAACATGCTCCAAAAGATGGAGAGAGTTTGGATGGAAAAACATTATGCGATTCTTTATAACGACACATATGAAAAATAAGCAATTAAACAAAGAACAATATTTTTGGAGACGGTGTGGATGGAGAGCCGATCACACACCTTTTTTGGTCCTGCACCGGATTGGAACGATTCTGTAATGATGTCATTGTTGTCTGCAAGTAGATTCTGGGCTACAGGGTTTCTGAAGGATCCAAGATACAGTATCTGTACCTTGGTCTGCCTTAGACTGCGGTAGATAAGAAAGATCTTTATCTTTTCAACATTCTTACTATAGCTTGTAAAAAAAACAATCACGAGAAATTGGCTGAAACGTGGATCTCCAAGACTGGATCAGTGGCTGGACTTAGTGGAGGAAATATTTGTCATGGAAAGATTGACATTTTTTCTCAGAATTAAGACTGAAAGCCACAATAAGCACCGGAAACAGTGGACTGACTATCAAACACTGAAAAATGCAGCATAAGGTGTAGTGAGCATGTGACACCCCTTGTTTTGTCTTTATTTCTTTCTTTTCTTTTCAATTTTTTATTGTTTTGTCGTTTGCTTGTACTGTGTTTTCTTTGTGTTTATCTTGAAAAAACCCAACTCTACTCACACACATGATGTTTGATTGACAGGCCCACTACCCAGCCAGCTGTGGTCACATGTCCCAGTGGATGGACGACGGAGGATTCTACGAGGGCATGACGGCCGAGGCTCAGAGCAAACATCTGGCCAAGCTGATCTCCAAACGCTGCCCCAGCTGCCACGCCCAGATCGAGAAGAACGAAGGCTGTCTCCAGTGAGTGCGCCTCGGTTCTTCTGTCCGTCGACCCCGCGCTGACCCCGCGCTGACCTCTCTCCCCACAGCATGACCTGCGCCAAGTGCAACCACGGCTTCTGCTGGCGCTGCCTGAAACCATGGAAACCGACACACAAGGACTACTACAACTGCACTGTCATGGTGAGCTGCTCTCACTTGTTCTAACGCAGGGGTCACCAACGTGGTACCAGAGGAGTGACCTTTGACCTGTTAAAATAACATTAGTTCAAAATATTTTTCATTAATCTCATAATATTTGGGGGGGTTTTTTTCTGTGTGTGCCTTTTATTGAAGATTTATGTTTCATTAATGTATTCGTAGAATATCATTTATCATCCCTTATAGTATCCATGCACTTGTTTCTATAGTAACATAATGATGGTAGAATTTCCGGTCACGTGATTCGCGCTGTTCTAATGTTTGGTAGCGCCCTCTTCTGGATGTAAATGTCAATTACATTAAGTTTTTTTTAGAGTCTAAAGATAAAATATTTGATTCACAAAACTGTTTCAGCATTTCCCAGACCTTGACCTTGTTTTGAAACAGTTTTGCATTTTTTCAATTACATTCAAACAATCTATTTGAAAAAATATATATTTATAAACGTTATTAATTTTTAATGAATATTTTCTAAATTAATAATATTTTTACACACAGTTTGATATTTGAATTATAATTATTTAAAATTTTCTAAATTCAATGTTTTTTTTTTAAATTTATAGCCTTTTAATCATTAATTAAAAAGAAAGATCTAATCCAACCTTGTAAAGAAAGAAACGTATATATATACATATATACTTCCAGAAGATCATAAGAATATAAATGTATAAAAACGTAGCTTATGTAAATATATATGTTCCACAGTTTATTATTTAAAGTTAAATCAAATTAAAATCACATGACTATATGTGTTTATATTTAGTTCTGGCTGTAGTTTAATGGTTTATAATTGGCTGTCGTTGATCATCGACTAACGAGTGCAAACTTCCTTCAGGCCAGTAAAGCCGCTCGACACGTGAAGAAGTTCCAGGACTTCAACGAGAGATGCACCTTCCACCACCTGGCAAAGGTCCCACCGCAGCATGAACTTCCCACGCTTTAGATTCTTAACTCACGAGTGCGTGTGTTTCAGGACTTCATTGTCAGCCTGGAGAAGAAAGTTTCTTCCATCAGTGAAGCTCTGCATATGAAGAATCTCACCTTCGTCATCGATGCCTGTAAACTCTTGAACCAGGCTCGGAAGGTGATGACATCATCATGCTCACGGCTATAAGCATCATCTTCATCATCATCTTCATCATCATCTACATCTTCATCATGACCATCTTCATCATCATCATCATCCTCACGACAATAAGCATCATCATCATCTTCTTCATCATGACCATCATCATCTTCATCATCACCATCTTCATCATCTTCATCATCATCCTGACGACAATAAGCATCATCTTCATCATCATGACCATCTTCATCATCATCATCATCATCTTCATCTTCTGTATCATCAACATCTTCATCATCATCATCATCTTAATCATCTTCATCATCATCCTCATGACAATAAGCATCATCTTCTTCTTCATCATGACCATCTTCATCATCTTCATCCTCATGACAATAAGCATCATCTTCATCTTCATCATCATGACAATAAGCATCATCTTCATCATCATCTTCATGACAATAAGCATCATCTTCAGCATGACCATCTTTATCATCATCAACATCCTTATCATCATCTTCATCTTTATCATCATCATCCTCACGACAATAAGCATCATCTTCATCATGATCATCTTCATCTTCTTCATCATCAACATCTTCATCATCATCTTAATCATCTTCATCATCATCCTCATGACAATAAGCATCATATTCTTCTCTATCATCATGACAATAAGCATCATCTTCAGCATGACCATCTTTATCATCATCATCATCTTCATCTTTATCATCATCATCCTCACGACAATAAGCATCATCTTCATCATGATCATCTTCATCTTCTTCATCATCATCATCATCTTAATCATCTTCATCATCATCCTCATGACAATAAGCATCATCTTCTTCTTCATCATCATCATCCTCATGACGATAAGCATCATCTTCATCATCATCAACATCCTTATCATCATCATCATCTTCATCTTTATCATCATCATCCTTACGACAATAAGCATCATCTTCATCATGACCATCATCATCATCTTCATCATCTTCATCTTCTTCATCTTCTTCATCATCTTTATCTTTATCATCATCATCATCACCATCTTGATGTGTGTTTTGTTGCAGGTGTTGTCGTACTCGTGCGTCTACAGTTTTTACAATCAGGACACGGAGAAGATGGAGGTCATGGAGCAACAGTCTGAAGCTCTGGACTTGCACACCAATGCACTGCAGATTTTGCTGGGTACCTACCCATCATGCATCTCTGCCATGATATATGCTCATCACTTTCTTGACCGATGTTTGTTTGTTTCCAGAAGAGACGCTGTTACGCTGCCCTGACACGGCCACATGCGTCCGCCTCCTGAAGTCTGAGCACATCGAGACGGGACTGGAGCTGTTCCGGCGCATCAGGGAACGCCTGCTGGCCATCCTGCAGTACTCCACACAGGTGAGCCTCAGCTGCCGGATCCTCCTCACTGGTTCAGAACCTCTGGAGCCTTCAACTGGTCCAGATCCTCAGCATGACAACAGAGATTTTGATTTCTAAATATTTTATTGAGCATTGGTAGTCAGTGCAGGTAAACTAGAATATGGTGGAGTGAAAATCAAGGCATAAAACAGTGCTTTTATTTATTTATTTATTTATGTGCGTTTTTATTTTTCTTCTTTCCCTTATGTTATATAAATATATACTGTATATTTCATAAAGTAAAGGGAAAGAAAACTAATAAAAACACACATGAATATTATATACAGTTGGATTCAAAATAAAGCAAATACAAACCATATAAACGGCAGCAATAGAGAAAAGTTAAAGATCTATAATAATAATAGTGTATATATATATATATATTGTTTTTTTAATTAAAAGTTTTAAAAAATCCCTGTCACATCCTGGTCACTATTACTTGCAATAAAATTATCAAAAATATCCTAATAGTCTTAAATAGTTAAAATAGTTTCATGGAAAGTTTTCAGGGATTTTCTTTTGGATTTTTATGAATTCTCTAATATTTTGCGTTTTCGAAAAAAAAAAAAAAAAATAGATGTAAATTTTTTTTTAAAGTGAATTAAAAGTGTTTCCAGGATGTATTTAGGCTTTGACATAAATCCCTCTTACCTCCAGGACTTTGGGGTTGGTTTTCAGATGAAAAATGGCGAGGGAGCAGAATCCAGTGTAACTCAGGAGAAGTCGAACAACAATAACACCAACAAACCGTGAGTCTGAAGGTCCATTTAAACGGAGATAAACTCCACATACTCAGGGTTTGTTTTCATCGACAGTTCAAGGACAGACGGCGACTCGGACTCTGAGGAGTCGTACAACAACAACAACAACTGTGGCGAGGAGGACGAGGACGCCCAGGACGACGACGATTACGACGAGGACTACGTCCCCGAGTGGCACGAGGACTACGACGACGAAGACATCGACGAGGACGACCTTTTTTCCGAGGGGGACGAGTCCGATAACATGGAATTGGACTTGGGCCCGTTTCACTGAGGCGACCAAAGACGTCTTCTGGCCCTGGATCTCCAGCATGATTCCAACGACATTTTTTGTTTGTGATGCCAAGTCTGACGTTTCTGCTGTAACTAGTTTTGACCTCTTGGTTCGGCGCTGGGTTCTGTTTTTCTTTTTCTCGTTCACATGTCACTCTTTCTGTCGTCAGCTCGTCGGTTCACATGTGATTGGTTAATAAACATGTTGAACTGAGCTGACCTTCAAACTCATGTACAAACTATGACTAGAGAGGAGAACACCTAGTATTAGTTACTTCCATGAGCACTTGTGTTCCCATCAACCCTTTAGAACCATCTAAATATGTATAATAAAAACATATTTCCTCGTTTGAGTCAAGTCTATGTCACTTTAAGTTTTTATAAATTCTATAAAAACAAAGTATAACAAAAAAAATGTAATTTCAACAAATGCATATTCACTGAATAAAATATTTTGCTTCGTAAACTCGCCTCCTTTTGTCCCTTTTATCGAAGAACAGAAACTATATGAAGATGTAGTTCCACCGCCAGTCCACAAGGGCGTCTCGTTAGTTGGATGTGACTTTGCATGAATACGCGAAGAAGAAGGAATCGTGTTGGAAATAAGGCCGAAAGTTGCTTATAATTTAATTATTCTACATAATTCTAATTACACGTACCTTGATATTGACCGACACACTATTGAAGTGTGTATTTAAATGTTCTCCGACTTTATATATTCACCCGCTAAAGGTGTATGAATGTTTGTAAACACGCAGTTAGCTTAGCCCTGTTGGCTCCTGTAGATCTATCATGATGAACAGGCCCCCCATGATGCCTCCTGGAGAAGACTTCCCTCCTTACGGTATGCGCCCACCGAACTGGCCCCCGGGAGGATGGGGTCCTCCGCCACCAGAAGCGTTTAGACACCCTTCACATGGAGAGTTTGGACCACCTGGAGGCTGGGGTCCCCCGCCGCCGGAAGGTTGGGGTCCACCACCTCCAGGAGGTTGGGGTCCCCCGCCACCGGAAAGTTGGGGCCCAGCTCCACCAGGAGGTTGGGGTCCACCCCCACCAGGAGGCTGGGGTCGACTTCCACCAGAAGAATGGGGTCCTCCAGGTATGGGACCCAGGAGACCTCCACCCCATGACTGGGGTCCCAGAGGCCCCCCGCAACACTGGGTCCCCCCACACGATGACTGGTTGCCCCCCCCGGACTGGGGCCCAGCAGCTGCGGACTGGCGCAGTTACCAAGACTACTGGAGACATCATCGTGGTCTTCCCGGGGCCGTTGGACCTCCTGGCTGGGATGTACCGGGGCCACGGGGACCAGAACCTCTTCCTCCACCTGCCATTCCCCCCCCGGAACATGCAGCATTTGGACCAGTGCCCCCGTTTGGATTTCCACCGACGTTCCCCCCTGTGGCAGTGAGTTGGCGTCGCCACTAAACCAGAACACGTGAAGAACAACATTTTATACTTCATTGTCTTTGTTTCCACAGGATCCCGCGACTGCGGTGATGCCGAACCTGGGTTCTGATCAGCCCGAGTGGGTGAGTTCACTCTCTGCCTCACGATGCCTTTAATGTGGATTAATATAGTTCTTAACATTGTCTGCAGTTGAAAGCGTTGATCATCGCTCCACCCGCTTTTCTTCTGAAAGAAAAGTCTTCTGATGGAAAGACGTCTGCCCCAGAACCTGCTTCTTCTGAACCAGATCCCAGCAGGTCTTCCAAAGAGCCTGTGCTTCTGGGAAAGCCAAGAGTTGCTGCAAAGTGAGTCTCTTTGTTGATCAGTTTCTTCCAGGCATCACCTCTGACCCCTGTGTGTTTGTGTTCTAGGCCGCCTCCAGGACTCTTCAGCGGGGTCATCTTGCTTATTGAGGTGAGATGCTTTCTTGAAGGGGGCGTCGCTTTTTTTGCTGAGAGATCAATCACATAACTTCGTGTACAGTTTTTTATGGACTAGAATTTTCTCCATAGTATAACTCCATAGTGAATCTTGATCGTATAACTCCACTAAGCTCCATAGTATTACACTGTGAAGCTCCGTAGTATTACTCTGTGAAGCTCCATAGTATTACTCTGTGAAGCTCCATAGTATTACTCTGTGAAGCTCCATAGTATTACTCTGTGAAGCTCCGTAGTATTACTCTGTGAAGCTCCATAGTATTACTCTGTGAAGCTCCATAGTATTACTCTGTGAAGCTCCATAGTATAACTCTGCGAAGCTCCATAGTATTACTCTGTGAAGCTCCATAGTATTACTCTGTGAAGCTCCATAGTATTACTCTGTGAAGCTCCATAGTATTACTCTGTGAAGCTCCATAGTATTACACTGTGAAGCTCCGTAGTATTACTCTGTGAAGCTCCATAGTATTACTCTGTGAAGCTCCATAGTATTACTCTGTGAAGCTCCATAGTATTACTCTGTGAAGCTCCATAGTATTACTCTGTGAAGCTCCATAGTATTACACTGTGAAGCTCCGTAGTATTACTCTGTGAAGCTCCATAGTATTACTCTGTGAAGCTCCGTAGTATTACTCTGTGAAGCTCCATAGTATTACTCTGTGAAGCTCCATAGTATTACTCTGTGAAGCTCCATAGTAGGTAGGTAGGTAGAACTTTATTGATCCCTCAGGAGGTCTCCTTTGGGAAATTGTTTATTTTTAATATAACATTAATTAATTATTTAATCAAGGACTCATTCATTCCTTGGGCTATTAGATTGTACAATTCTGAGTTTGGGGGCAGGAGTGGAGCGATAGTATCTTGACATTCTATTCCATGTTAAACTTTGTATCCTTAATAATTATTATTATTATTATTATTATTAATTTATTAATGTATTTAATTATTTATTTATTTATTATATATATAGTATTATATTTATTATTATTATTAATTTGATAATAAATTGATGAATTAGTATAACTCTGTGAGGCTCCATAGTATTACTCTGCAATATTTGTCTTATAACTGCTGGAAGGGTGTTGCTCTAATGGGATTAGCATGTGTTTGAATTGGAGATGGAACCCTCCAGTGGTCGGCCCTACTACCAAAGTCCACTTTTGGCTGTGATATCTGCTCATAGTCTGTGAGGTGTTGTGCGGCAGAACTAAAATGATGTTTCCTTTTCTCCAGTCAAACGTGGGTCAGATCAAACGGGAAGATCAGGCCAAGTTTACCTTCGACTTAAAAGACTTCCAAGGAGACACTGAATCCTTGAAGCCCGGAGTCACTGTTCACTTTGCTGTTGACAGTAAGAAGGTGTGTTTTTGTGTGTGTGTGTGGGGGGGGTGGTTATGATCTTGGTCTGATGGATCTTCTCATTTAGGGCTACAATGTGGCTACAGACGTAAAAGTAGCTCCTGATGGAACTGAGACTGTGGACCTGGAGATCTACGAGGCAGTTGTCAGTCAGCCTATCCCGGAGCTACAGGTGACCCTCGAACCCCTTTTTCTGTCTACTGGTCCTGAAGGTGCACGTCATTCATGTTTTTGTCCACAGTCTGGAGACGACCCTGGTCAAGTCACCGTGAACATTGGACCCCTGAAGACCAACCTGACGTTCCTTAGAAAGGACAGCAAGGTCACGCTTTTGAAGAACGACCGGGTGCTGATTAACGTTCTGACCGACATAGTCAGTGACAAGACGAGAGCAACAAACATTCACCCGCTGATCCCATCCTCGTTCACGTTCACCAAGGAGACTCGTCTGAAGGTGAGACTAGATGTTCTCCATCCCAACTTACTTTAGCTGTGCTTCTGTCGTTCCTGCAATTTCTGTGATTTGGATATCTTTGTGTTTTTGATCAGTCGATCACACGTATGATTGTTACACAGGGCGTCATCCTCAGTCTTAAGATGGACAAGGGTGTCATTAAGTCGGATCAGTATTCCGGACTCCCCTTCAGTGCCTGTGAGAACTTCAGCGAAGTGGGTTTCACAGAAGAGGACTTGAACGAGGAGGTGGAATTCTCTGTGGTCACGGTGAGAATTTGGAAGTTTGGCCTCGTTCATCGATTAGATTAGAACAATTACGATCTTTTTAAAGGTTTGATTAAACACTCGATCGTTTCCAGGCGCAGACCGGGCCCCGTGCGGTCCGTATCAAGCGTGTGAAGGAGCGAATCCTCCTCACCTTCTGCTCTGCCACCAAAGAACTTGTGAAGGTCACCGGCGAAGGCAGGTCTAACGGGACCATAAAGACGTGTGACCAGAAGCTGGAGATGGAATCCAAAATGATGCTGGATCCAGAACTCTACGAGGGCGTGGTCGTGGAGCCTGTGGTCAAGGCCCATGTAAGTTTCTCTTTAAGGGAACAGATGTCATAACTTAACAAGGGTTTTCAGGACCAGAGGAGAGAAATCTATTCAGGCTGTTGCTCCTAAGCTTTGGAACGATCTTCTTCTCTCTTTGCGCTTGATGGATCTACTGACTCCTTTAAGAAACATCTCAAGACGTTTTTATTTGTTCAGGCTTTTCCTTGATTTTCTGAAACTCCTGTTGTGTTATCAGTTTTATCTTGATCTTTAAAGTATATACTTTATTGAATATTATTTTGATTGTTTAAGCGCTTTGTGACCCTGGTCTAGAAAAGTGCTATATAAATAAAAATTGCTTACTTACTTCTGCAGAAGGGCAAACCTGCCGTCTTAGGAAAGATCAAGGCCAACATCGGCAGCAGCAGAGACGTCGTGACCTTCGACCAGCACGACTCTGGAGTTACGCTCCTGAGGAACGACCAGGTCCTGGTGAACCTGTTGGTGGACGCGACCACCAAAGAGAGGAGGGCGACCAACATCCGAGCAAAGATCCCCTTCACCTTCAACAACACGCAGGAGACTCGCCACCTGGTGGGTCACTTACTGTCACTTACTGTCACTTACTGTCACTTACTGTCACTCTCCTTCATTTCAACTGATTGTATCTGGTAACGGAGCCAAATGATTCTTTAAAAATGTTCGGAAATCCATCTAAAAAACCTTAGTTAAGTAATATATAAACCACTTTGAACTTGTATTAATATTGTCTTTTGGATTTATTGTGTATTTATTAGAGGTTTTGCCAAAAGATTTCTGATGCGGAGTGAGCATTAGTAACTGTTCTACTCTATAGTCTTCACACGGACGCATCTTAACTATAAGTTGAACTTGGTCTTTTGCTCCATCAGGGCATCATCACTGATCTGGGACCAGCAGAGGGCGTCGTGAGCTCGAAGGAACATGGAGATCTTTCGTTCGACGTGTGCGAGAACTTCAGCGACACAGAGTTCTCCTCCAGCGACGTCCAGAAGGAGGTGGAGTTCACTCTGTCCGGTGAAAAGCTTGTTCCGGTGAACGAAGAGGAGAAGCAGAGAGCCATCCGGCTGAGAAGGACGAGGATGAACGACCCCAAGAAATCCAATCAACGTGTGAACGTGGACAAGAAGAAAAAGGAGGAAGTGACTGCAGCGCTGAAAGCTGCGCTAAACAAGGTGCAGACATTTTTGCTGACTCGTACTTAAACCCACAAATATAATTGAGACTTAAGGTTCTTTTTTACCGCAGTGGACCCCCATCGGCTTCAAGTTTCATCGGCCAAACACGAACGACGACGTGAGCAAGGATTCGTTTGAAGGCACCGTGCTGCGAATCATCAAGGATACCAAGAAGGAAGTAGGAGGTGCAGCCAAGGACCAGCTACTGCCACTGGTACACTTTTAACGCTGCTTCCCTGGAGGCCAACGTACTCTTCTTTACAGTAGTGCCGAGTCATGTGTTATCTTGCTGTTGCAAATGGATTATAATGATCTTATTTGGTGCCAACATGCAAGTGAAACCGGCCCAGTTTGGTCTGAGCAAAAATGTACATTCACCAAACCTCCTAACAAATGAGGTTACATCGTTACACTGGTTGCTTAAACACATGCATCCTCATAGATCATCAGTCTTTATGTATCTACTGATCTACTTTGATTTTGAACCTACCATCTGGTGTGCTTGAGTTTGACACGTGTGCTGTAGATTGTTTTATATACTTTGCAGGTGAAAGTGAAGGTCGAGGTTGATGGAAGCGGGAACACAGAAAACAAGATGAACAACGATGCGGAAGGAGACGAGAAGAAGGATGTTAAAATGGAGCAGCAGGAGGCGAAAGATAAGAATTGTGAGGACTCCTCCAGCGGGGGGGAGCTCGGCGAGGATGCCGGGCTTCTGGTTACAACCATCTCTAGCGAACAGAAGCAGCTTCTGTTTGGACCCGAGGACCTCATGAGCTCGGCTACCATGATGGTGGGAGACAAGGTGAGGAGTCTGTGTGTCCGTCATGTCCGGTGAAGTACCTGGAGTGGGTTCCCTACAGTGCTGTTTGGATTCTTTCACCCACAGGTGAAGTTCCACATATCCACTCATAGAGATTCTAAAGCGGAAAGAGCGACTTTCGTTGAAATACTTCCAGAGTCTTTTCAGGAGTCGACAGAAGAACGGCATCATGTAAGTGTTTGTGTGTTTGCATGTGTGTGTGTGAGGGATAAATCATTGACAAAAGCAACCTCCACCTTCACGATGTCATAAATAATTTTTCTTGTGGTGACACCGAGAATGTTGTTTCACATCAGACTGCTATTGCAGTAACTTAACAGTTCCATGGTGGAACTTTTGTCCGGCGTAGACACGTCCATGACCTCTGACCAGAACTACTCTGCTGAACATGGGGTGTCTCTTATTCTTTAACTTCAAGCTTTCCTCTTTTCATATACTTTTTGTTGTTTTCAGGATTTGCACTACCCTGTTTTGTTGACCCCAGTACCCCCGTGTCAAACTCAAGGCCATTTTATTTGGCCCGCTAGATAGTTTGCTCAAAGAAGATAAATTGTTATTTTGGGACCAATTTAAATGTTTAAGATGAGATAAGGAGCAGGTTATTGATGTCTACAATAGACTACAATACAATACATGCAAACTGAGACTTCTAATGTGTTTAAAGGGCACTTAATGTAAAAACCCTCCTGACTTATTCACATGTTGTAAATGTTGAAGTCGTCCTCTTCAAGATTCAGTCGTTCATTCATCATGACGTTGCTCTGTTTTGAAGTTATTTCTTAATAAACTTCTCTCCCGTCTGAAATCTCACCAAACGAGATTACGGTTTAAATTATACATTCTGACATCACTCTGGTGCAGGTGTCCTCCCCTAGAAGATCTAAATCAGTTAAGAACCTACATGTTAATAAACAAAATAAATATTTATGTAAACATGCTGAGAGTTACTTCTGCCTTTAGGTGTTTTTGTAATGTGTACATTAAGCAGAAAACCTTATTTTTATTATTCGTTTTTAATGTACAAAATGGGAGTTTAGGGGTGAATTTGAAATTTACATGAGTCCTTGAATGCAACTCGTATTTTTGTGACGAATCAGAGCAGAGTGGGCGTGGTTGCCTGGACGAGACTTCTTCTCAGCCAAAACAGCGCATTTGAAGTGGGCGGGGCTTAAGCGTATTTTCTAATGTAAATATCTTTATTAAATGAGAGTTTTGTGCAAAAAGAAACTGATGAGTATAATAGAGGTTCTAGAACAATTTAAGACACACTTAAATCAGCACATTAGATGCCCGAAAAGATAACAAACACGAAGATAATTGAGAAAAAAAAGAACTCTCCAAAAATGAAACGTCAGCAGATGTTTATTAAATATACATTTTGGCCCCTTGTGTGATTGAGTTCGACACCTCTGCCCTCGTACAACACTAACCAACTTTCGTGTTCAGGGTATTGTGATCGAGTTCTCGGAAATGTCGGGTGTCATCAAGTGCTCCGAGAACCCTTTGCTGTTCTTCTCCATGCTGGAGGTGATGGAGAAGAAACGACTGCAGCTCAATGAGAAGGTTTCGTTCAGCATCACGAAGGTAAAACACTCTTTCAAAACAACTCTTACCCAAAACAATTTGAGTTGCTAAATCATTTTCTTTTTGTCTGGAAACGACAGACCCCAGAGGGAACCGACCAGGCGACCCGGGTCAAACGCTATGTGGAGAGCTTCTTGCATTCTGTCCGTAAATCGACGAAGGAAAAGGTGACGTCCTCTTCTCATCATCAACATTTATTCTTGACGGAAATGATCATTATCACCATTCACTTCTCAAATTAACATTCACTTGAATGAAATTGTAGTTTTCACTCAACTGTTCTCACTTTTATGACCAGATGACCTTCAAACTGATGAAAGTGGGGGAAGAGTCGGAGTAAGTTGTTGTTTTCTTTTCTGGCAATTTAGAGATGATACAGTATCTTTGAGGATAATCAACTTTTGTTCGTCCGCAGTAAAGTTCAATCGGAGGCAGAGAAAATGAAAGCAGTGGTGAAGAGTCTCCGTGCAAACAGGGAACCCAGGAGTCCACCGCGGCGTCGTACTCGCAGTCGAAGCAGGAGTTCGTCCAGAGACAAGTTTGGCCGAGTCTTTAAGAAGAGAAGCAGCACTTCAAGAGATAGAAGCGGCCGCAGTCGAGATCGATCACACATGAGGACCAGGAGCCGCTCGAGGAGCAGCAGCAGAAGCAGGAGCAGGGAGAAGAACCGGAGCAGGAGTCGTAGCAGGAGCAAGAACCGAAGCAGAAGTCGTAGCAGGAGCTGGGACCGGTCCAAGAGGAGAAGCTACTCCAGTCAAGAACATGACGGCCTGAAGAGAAGGAGGGAGAGGAGCCCACCACCACGAGGAGCTGCAGTGGTGGATAATGAGTTGGTTCGAAAGAAGCGAGAGCTGGAGGAGCTGAACGAGATGATTGCTTACAAGAAGTCTCTGGTGGATTTCAGAGGCCCGGACCCGGGTCAGAAGACTTGCATTGACTACGACCATGGTCGTGTTGCTAACCCAGTCACGGAGTACAAGCAAATGAGGCCCATCTTGAAAAGACCAGAGGACCACCCAGACTACCGCTACCCGTACCCTTACGATGATCCGTACTACAGCCATTATAACGACCCGTATAGAGATCCGTACCGAGACAGCCGTCCAGCCTACAGCGACGCACCACCCATGAGCCACCGTTACAACGACCGCTACGATGTTTATGACGAACCGTACGACAGTCAGTACCACAACCCAGCATATGTAGATCCTCCGCACCACATGGATCATAGGCGATCGCCAGAGCGACGAAGTCCGGTCCGGTCGTCACAATCAGAACTTGTGATCGTACCATCAACTCAGCCGTCCCGTTCTTTTGAACCTCCATCCCCAAGAGAACTGTCTCCCCGTGGACCCTCCCCCAAACGTAGTTTACCCGAATATGAAAAACCTCCACTTGACCGTTTCCTTGGGATGCTCGGAAGAAAACCTGCCGAAAGCAAACAAGAACCAGTCGGTCAGGATGAACTGCTGCCACATGAGCGCGCAGTCGTAGATGGTCAGGGCTTCTCAAGGATCGTCGGACTTGCTCCGGATGAGTCGAGGAAGGGGATGCAAGTCGAGGGGAACCAGAAACTACCTCTTCCAGGGGTGTCTCCGAGCGTCACTAGTGAAGCGAGCCAAGAGGAGCCATACCAAAAGATACACAGTCTGTTGCGGAACATTGGACTCAAGCTGGGTTCTGGTGAGTTGTCCAGATCCAAATCCTCTTCCCTAGAGAGAGAGGACCAAGGTCAAGCCATTAAACAGGATGAAAACTTGGAACAGCAGAAGAAAAACCTGACTAATAAAATTGAAAAAGAGCTACATTTCTCCAAACCAAGTGGGACTCCTAGACCTCCACCTGGACCTCCACCCACAAATTATGATCATCCACCTGTACCAGTCACTTGGCCTTTTTTAGGGAACAGCTCTTCATTCAACAGTCAAGCTTCATTAAATACAGGAAACCCTTTTGCAACCTCGGAAATCCCTCAGACTTCAAGGCTACCTCCAGGACCACCCCCGGGACCTCCACCACGGCGTCCAGAGCAGCCTAGTGTCAGAACTCCTCCGGGACCTCCACCTGGCCCTCCACCCCGGCGGTCATCTGGTCAGCCCCCGTTGTCGCTTCATGAAGGTCCATCTCTCAGCTCGCCGTCATGTCCGCCCACGATGACTACGCAGAACCAAGCAAACCTGTTGATGAAGGCGGTGAAGTCCTTGGCAGCTCAGCAGCCGGCTAAAACCACCAAGTCGGTGCAGTTCAATTTACCAGTTCAGACTTCACAAATCTCAAGTCCCTCCAGCTCTGAGACTGAGGACGATCATAAGACCAAGCAGGTGAAGTCCAAACCCATTTCCATTCTATTTAGAAAACATGCTGTGTCTCCAATCGCATACTAGCGTACTCAAAGTTAGTATTTTTAGTGCGTAAGTTCGTCTCAATTCTTAGTATGCGAAATTTAGTGCTCCATGCACACTAAATTGGCATACTAACACGCCCACAAAACTGAGTATGGTTCGATGGACACTAACCACCCTAAACATCTCCATCTTAATGACGTTTTAAACGGAAGTTACGTAATGTGTATATAAATGCATATATATTCATATACTTACAGGTGCATTTTCAGCAGCAGTAGGAGGATAAACACGACTTTGCTGCTGATACCAGCTTAAATATCTCGCAAATATTTCGATTGGTGGCGATAGCGTTCAAACAGCTGGTTGAAATCATCGTTAAATAGTAGTAGAAGAAGAAGCTGTTGCGTCATTTCCTGTTAGTGTGTAGCAGCAGAGTTTGATTTGAGACATACTATCTGTGGAGAATTAGTTACTAGTTAGTACGTACACTATCCTGATGCATACTAACTTCTAGTGTACTAAGAGAAGTATGCGATTTGAGACACAGCACCAGTGTTGCAAGCATAGCTTTCTTCTATTAAATCCATTTCATCTTTACTGTCGTTTAGCTTTACTACTGAAGTGCAGTCAAAATGAGTACATTTCCTCCTGGATTCTATATAAAAGTACTCAAGATATGTGATCAAGTGGTGAAGACAGAATTGTTTCTCTTACAGATGAGCAGTTACAAAACAAAAGCGTTGGCCAAGGAGATAGATTTCTGCAAGAAGCTCTGTGTTGAAGGGGATGGAATCTCTGCAGGTACAGGACTTTAATCAACCATTTACTTATAGACCCGCTTGTGTAGAGTGCTAGATGGAAAACTAAGTTAAAATATGTTTGTCACATTAATATCTTTCTCTTCAATTGTACTAGTTCACTTTAGTATGCAGCCAATGTGAGTATGTCTCCTTGCTAAGTTACGTCTATAATACGGTGTCGACCGTGGCTACGTTTCTAAGGCCCTCCTGCTAAGTGTTTTGAAGTCGACCTTTGTTCATTGTGAGAAGTTTTTGTAACTTGTGATGCGTTGTGGATGTCTAGTATTATACGTCGTCGTTTATATTGTGGAAGGAATGTGAGCTTATGAAGGAGTACCAGCAGCTGAGGACAACATCTCAGTCGTCTAGCCACTGTAATCTCGAACCGCTCGTCGTCCTCCTGAATCACAATCATTGCGTAATTATTCCACTCGCCTCGTCTCTTTACTCGCGGTTAAGCCTTCGTCCTTCAATCAAGAATCACCTGCACAAAGTAATGTCTTCCATTTCCTAGCGTTTATGAATCTTTTAGGACAAATGTGTTTTGGAATATGCGGTAAATGACTTATTGTAAAGGTCCCATATTATGCAAAATTACATTTTTTATGTGTAGTTTCGGGTCTTTTGGTGCCTTTGCATGAATGTAAACGACGAGTTACCTTTCATCCCCACTTTAAATAATGTCTTTGGTCAGAATCGAACATTTATTGGCTCAACAACAACCGCTTGTACAATTACAATGTGCGGAAGATGAAGCGATACGACTGTTGGCAGCCGTGTGTTCATAGAGATAAAGCAGCTGAAAGAAACATTGTAAATTTCTACCATAGAAAAGCTTTTTCCAGGGTAATATGGGACCTTTACGCTCGACTGTTATAGCTAAGATGCGAAAGTCATAAATAAATAATTGATTTTACCTCACATTGACTCTTTAAAAGAAAATACTCTTAAGTTAAATGCAAGTATTCGTTTTGTTGATTTATTTAATTTAAGTTTGAATATCAGATTTGAGCATTTATCCGTATGTAAAA
Organism: Callionymus lyra; assembly: GCF_982586985.1. NCBI lineage: Eukaryota > Metazoa > Chordata > Actinopteri > Syngnathiformes > Callionymidae > Callionymus > Callionymus lyra. The sequence goes on from NC_141828.1 coordinate 5,977,010, forward strand.
TGTTTCTGGGTTAGTCCAGTCGATGCAAGTATATATAACTGCTAATGGACACTGATCTTTGACGCTCCTAAGTCTGTTTTATGTATTTGTATGACATGTGTTTTCGGATCGGCTGCCGTCTTGATGTACTTATTAACAGTCAAGTCAGCATTTTATGTGATTGTCGGAAGAAATATCGGTCTAGTGTCAAAATTATCAACGACGTTTCGGAATCAATACGCGCAGCTTTCCTGCAAGCATCCAGTCAGTTTCCGAGGTAATGCTGGTCTGAACCTTTTTATGGTAAGTTCTGTTTGTATCATTTTATTGATTCTCAAATCATGCTAGTTGGTGTCTGTTTTTAAGACCCGGAGATGAACACGTTTTTCTTAAAGTCCAGGTAAAGTGAATCAGTTCCTTCAGACTGACTGTTAATATCAGACTTTAATCCAAACATTGATGACTTGAAGTTGTTTTGATTCATTTGAAAATAACACATTTTTCTCGAGACATGATGAATTTTTATTTTACAATCTCTTGAATTCATATTTCGTTAAAACTACAATAAAGCAGTAACGGTGACGAGTCACTCCATCGCGAACAAACGTCTAGAAAGCTCAGTTCTTGGTGACGTAATGTAGCCGTGTTCACTCGCCTTCCATCCCCCGATGCAGTCGAGACAAAGATCGTAAAGTGTGAAATGATTGCGGTTATACGGTCCGTGTACTTTCCCACTGAGCGCTTGGACCTGGTCCACTTGAGTATAATTTGAGCTAATATCAAACTTCAATATCGTTGATGCCTGTACTGTGAAAGCGTTGTTGATCGATAAGAATCGGTCGTAACCAGGTTCGATTAAAAGTTCTGCTGAAATTAAGCCCGGACATAAACAAGGGCTCGCTCGGCCACAACCAAAGATCTTGACTGCGTCTCTGATGCCTGGCTTTTCTCTTTCTTTTAAGGTCGCCCAGGTGGCAGTAAGAAGGCCCAAAATGTTTGGATCTGTGGTCACTCGCTGGTGTACTGGGCTGAGGCCCAGGCTAAGTCCCTGGAGATGGGTACCCAGCTGGGCTTGGACCCCAGTAGGGTGACCGTGTGGTGGCAGGGCTGGTCGGGTATGACCTGGTCAAAGCTGCTCTTTCAGCTTCAACAGCTGTTGGTCTCGTGGCCCCGGCCACAGGTTCTGATCCTGCACCTGGGCGGGAACGACCTCAGCACCGAGAGTCCCACCAATCTCCTGGCGTCTGTTAAGAAAGAATTGATGTCCATAAGAAACCTTTTCCCAGACTGCGTCCTAGTCTGGTCTAACATCTTACCCCGTAGGACCTGGGCACACTCTTTGGACAGCCACGAGGTGGACCTGGTCCGAACGACGGTAAACCGCCGGATCCACAACATTTTCAGCGAGATAAGCGGGTCGTCGCTCTCTCACGACAACATCCGCTGCGGCACCAACACGGGTTTGTACCAGCCGGACGGGATCCATCTGTCGCACAAAGGCGTCAACGTCTTCAACCAGAACCTGCAGGACTTCCTGGAGAAGTGGGAGAAGTGCCAGTCTGGCTAAATCTCTTGGTAAATATTGTGTTTGGTGTCTCTTAGTTACTCTTTATGTATGTGATGCAGAAACTAAAAAGGTTTCACATGTGTCTGGACAAGATCCAAATAAAGTTTTCAGTTTCACTTTTCTGTGTCTGGTTTGTTTTTCTTCCGTGTTCAAAGCAACTAATGCCCATTTCATAGCTGCATAGTTGGACAGAACTTGAAGATATTTTGTCTTCAAATGATTGGTAAGTCCCGATTCAATTGAATAATTGCTGCTAATGCTGGCATCTGCTATTGTAGATTTTACAAGTGAATATTGATCGTATATTGTTTATGATGTAGCAGTTTGTATCACTGGTTAGGCACTGATTTGTAAATCCATACACTGACTGTTCAATCTAGGCCATCGGTCCAGTTTCCCTGGTATCTGTCGTTACACATAGAGGTGAGTAATGAAAATGATTGAGTTAAGTTATCTCCTCAGCAGTAAGTACATTTATCCTCTGCTAAATTGTCAATCCCTTGAATTAACAGTTTCTTGCTCTATTATTTTTACAGAACTCACTTCTGTCTCACAATCAAGGATGTCTTCGTTGTTAGCATCTGAGTTGCATGTTTGCCAAGTACTTTCCACTGCGGCCAATAAGAATTTATTGATGTATTAATATAATGTCAAAGATTATTTATACCTTTTTTGTGCTGTGATTAAAAATGAATTACTGGGAGAAAACTTTTCTTCTGCCCATGAAGTTCACAAGGAATTGGGATTCATAGTTAAGGACGAGGTAAGTTGTGCACGTGACATGGTTTGTCAGGTTCACTGATTTGTATATTTTATCATTCATGATAAATGCCATAATAGTTATGCTAGCACCTTAAATTTCCGCCATTTATATTCACGCAGACCAAATGAGCCCACCTTTCTTTTATGGACTGGTGGACTTTGATCTTGAGTTTTCTTTTTAAACTCATGGCCACGAGACTAAATGTAAACATGTGGTGTCTACTTTTGCTATTGTGTACACATGTGCACTCCAGGAATGGCAAATACAGATTTTGCCATTATTAGAGTTTGAAAGACTTGCGTGACTTTTTTTTTTCTGATTTTCTGTTTGACTGTTGAATAAATATGTATGATCTATTATTTCTCCTCCACAAGAAACTGTAACGTTGTATTTCTTTTATCTTGCCCCACGCCAATAAATAACAAAAATGAATAACTATCAGGACTTTGAATCATTTTTTTATCATCTCTATCTCAAGGAGGATTTCTGTTGTCCTTAAATATGTTTTTTAAGTGAATTTTTTAGAACACCAGAAATGATCCATGAGTCAGGATATCAACCATTCTGGAAGACGAATGAATTACAATTTTAAAAATAACATTTTTGGGTACAAATATATGTATTGTACCTTTTAGTTTATATAATTCAATGTATAAAAATGGCGCCGCCTGCTGTCCGTGGGTGGAACTTTTGGCCCCAAACAGGTCCCTTTTGGCAGCTCTCGTGATACACTTGTTCAGAGCAAATGGCGCGTTATCGTCTTCAGTTGTCGTAACATAAACAAACCGCTTTTCAAAAGTGTCTGTTGCTTTACGAGAACTTTCCAGCGCCATGATTATGAAAATATGAACATTGTAGTGACGTGACCGTCCACGCGGGGGCAGCAGCGAGTCCTCCATCTCGATGCCGAGCAGTAGAAGAAAACAAAACATCCGTTTGTTTGTGGATGTAGAATGAGATGTGGCGCTCACCCGAGTGTTCAACCTAGACCAGCTACACCTGCTGGATCCGCTCTCTGCCCCCCCTTTTGGATTTAGCGGCCGCAGTACCCGGTAGGTCAGGATGTACCGCGGCCGGGCCCCGATCCGAGGAGGCTACCGGCCGCCATTTGTAGGCCGGGGACCCCGACCAGACAGGCCGTATAACCCACAGCCCTACAGGGACGAGAGAAACCCGCCCAAGACGCCGTACCAACCCGAGTATCACGACCACGGACATTCTGCGTACCGACGCTCGCCGCCACGGAAGAGGTATCCCTCTCCCGGGTCCAACTGGTCCGTGGATCCATCCCAGGAGGTGAGAGGGTCTTCATGGTCCACACTTCAGGGTCCAGCTCCGAGAAAGTACTGAGAACCTACAGACACAGACCATTTGCATCTTCTCGTTTTATTCAATGACTTTATTGAGGTGTGTCGTTTGTGACCGATTCGTTCATTCTGAACGAGTGTTTACCATGACTGGCACTGAACGAGTCGTCTCCGTGAAATACTCGTTTGTTTTTGCGCTTGCGCGGATACCGAGTTCCAGGCGTATTTTCCGGTTTCAAATGTAGTTTTATTTTGAAAAGGTCATTGTGACTCTACCGGGGCTCGGTCACTGCAGCGATGATCGATACATCACATCAGTCCGATCGATCTTTTCATCAAGTGTTCCTGAAGCCTTGACGCGTGTGTCACTGTCAGGTGGACGTTTCCTGGGCTTTTACGAGTCAATGAACCGCTTCATCTGAGGAGACCTTCTGGTTCTTCTTCACCAATCGATAGTTGTTGCTCATGACCGAAGAACGAGACCAACTTGAAGTCTTCAGATGAAGTAAAAATAGAAACATTTATAAACGTGTTTATATCTTCTGGTCCTTCAACATAAATTATTTCTTTCAAACCTCAACACTTGCAGTTGTAAGACTTGGTTTATCCGTTTTGGTTTGCTCGTGTATTTAATGGAGACCATTAGTTTATTATGATGCTAAATTCCTTATCATTAATTCTTCTGTTGCAGAGATCTCCAGCATCACTCCCTGTGAACCACAACTTCGCTGTCACTCTGGGCAACGAGCAGACGGGGACAGCGTCTCCTCTTCAACATGACCGGTACTTAAGAAGTTTCTCTCATTTTGTCTTGATTATGAAAAGGTTTGTTTTGAACATGTCAACCAAAAGTCTGATATGACGTATCGATGATGTATTGGTAGGAATTTGAATTTCAGTTCCTCACGTCACAGAAGTCGGTGTTATGTTTAGTTCTGTTCCCCCTAATAAGACTCGACTGGTTCTGGAAAGAATATCAAACGAACTCTACGCCATTAAACTTGCGTCTGCAGAACATGGAACGTATCACGGTTGAATCTTCTGTTGTGACTTCACTCGCAGTAGGCGTGATCTCAGAATCCTAACTATCAGCTGCTGACGAAAGCATAGCTTGCATCATAACGTTTGTGTTAAGAAAGCAATAATATTTAAAATGTACAATTTAAATGTTTAAATGCTTCCTTCAAGTGTATTCTTCAGCCCAGAGCTACTAAATGTTTGATAAATACCAAATAAACAAGCCGTAAATTAATTGCTAAGCATTATATTAAACACAACATATTTTGATAATGGTTTGTCAGTTCTCTTGTTTGTTTGTTTTTAAGTCTGTAATAAGATTGTTTTAAATTGCATCAATTTGCCTGAAGAAAATGCAAAACCCCAAAAATCTTAAATTCAAATGAATCAACTTATTTATGTTTTAATTTTCACAGCAGTTTTTCTCATAGTGAAGTCAGGATTAATGATTTGTTGATCCTTATGTGATGCTAATGGTGCTCAAATATATTTCCTTGTCCAAGTTTCACTTGACTTTCTCTGCGAGGGACTTTCTCTCATACATTGCCAGGGATGAGGATTCCTTCCATATTTAATGTTTTGTTATCTAGTATAAAAAAGCTATTATGTCTTTAAAAAATGAGAAATAAAAAAATCGCTCTGCAATGAGCAGGATATATTGGTCGAGGCTTCGCCTGGTGACTCCACTCGATCTCAAAGTCCCGATTTGTTTGGCAGGACTTACGGAGGTCACGGCGGAGGACGAAGCTGGAGCAGAGATGAAAGTCCGAGCCGGAGTCGAGAAAAGAGCCGCGGCCGCAGCAGAAGCCGTCCTCGCGAGGATCTGAGATCCAAGAGTCGTGGGAGAAGCAAAAGTCGTCCTCGGAGCCAGAGCCGCAGTCCCGGCCGAGCCAGGGCCAAGAGTCGTGGGAGAAGCAAGAGTCGTCATCGCTCCCGATCCAGATCCAGCTCCAGAGGGCGGAGCAGAGCCAGGAGTGGAACCTCGAGTAAGAGACGACGCAGTAGTAGCAGCAGCAGTAGCAGCAGCAGCAGTTCCAGGAGCGGCAGCAGCGACGACTCGGTCCACAAACCCAAGACCGGCAAACTGCAACAGAGCGCTTGGGGTAAAAAAGGAACTGAAGAAGTTCAGAGCCAGCCGACCAAATCCATTCTGAAGAGACGCAACAACTCCGACAACTCGCTCGCGGTGGGTCATGGGAAGCAGATCCCTTGTGTCTTGCAATCTGTTAACTAGTCAGCTATAAAAGTGTTAACTAGTCAGCTATAAAAGTGTTAACTAGTCTGCTATAAAAGTGTTAACTAGTCTGCTATACAAGTGTTAACTAGTCTGCTATACAAGTGTCAACTAGTCTGCTATACAAGTGTTAACTAGTCTGCTGTACAAGTGTTAACTTGTCTGCTATACAAGTGTCAACTAGTCAGCTATAAAAGTGTTAACTAGTCTGCTATACAAGTGTTAACTAGTCTGCTATAAAAGTGTTAACTAGTCAGCAATACAAGTGTTAACTAGTCAGCTGTACATGTGTTAACAAGTCAGCTGTACAAGTGTTAACTAGATTGCTATACCAGTGTTAACTAGTCGGCTATACCAGTGTTAACTAGTCGGCTTTACCAGTGTTAACTAGTCGGCTATAAAAGTGTTAACTAGTCGGCTATAAAATTGTTAACTAGTCGGCTATAAAAGTGTTAACTAGTCCGCTGTACAAGTGTTAACTAGTCAGCTGTACATGTGTTAACTAGTCGGCTATACCAGTGTTAACTAGTCGGCTATAAAAGTGTTAACTAGTCGGCTATAAAATTGTTAACTAGTCGGCTATAAAAGTGTTAACTAGTCCGCTGTACAAGTGTTAACTAGTCAGCTGTACATGTGTTAACTAGTCGGCTATACCAGTGTTAACTAGTCGGCTATACCAGTGTTAACTAGTCGGCTATAAAAGTGTTAACTAGTCGGCTATAAAAGTGTTAACTAGTCCGCTGTACAAGTGTTAACTAGTCAGCTGTACATGTGTTAACTAGTCGGCTATACCAGTGTTAACTAGTCGGCTATACCAGTGTTAACTAGTCGGCTATAAAAGTGTTAACTAGTCGGCTATAAAAGTGTTAACTAGTCCGCTGTACAAGTGTTAACTAGTCAGCTGTACATGTGTTAACTAGTCGGCTATACCAGTGTTAACTAGTCTGCTATAAAAGTATTAACTAATCGGCTATACACGTGTTAACTAGTCAGCTATACACGTGTTAACTAGTCAGCTCCATGCCGCCCTCACTGTTGTTTATATAAAACTTCATCTCATATTCCTCTGGTGTTACAGGCCACAGACTCGCTCAGTCAGCCTCAAACATCGAACATGAACCAGTTTGCCGAGCAGTTGCTTCAAGCCGTCAAAGGGATGGAACCTCGCGCTGTGGCGGCCATGTTGTCGCAGCTGCGGTCCGACCCTGAGATGGCTCATCGTGCAGACCTGGATGCGGAGATCAAAGAAATCCTGAACCTGTTGGGTCCGGCGGCCAGCACCACCGGTCAGCGAGAGAAGGCGAACGACATCGAGGATGAGGAGAAGTTCCTCTATGGGGACTGTGAAGATCCACTTCCTGCTGCTGCTCCCTCGGCACCGCTGCACCAGCAGGGCTTGGACCTGTACAAGGACGTGACGGAGGATGATATATACGGCGAGTGCTCGTCTCAGAGACTTCATGCCTCCAACTCCGGCCAAACTCTTCCTCACGCTGCTCGCCACCTTCATGCACCTGCCATCAGCACCACAGTGGACATGAGCTACACGGATGTGAAACTACAGACCCAGAACCCAGCAGTACCACCCGTTGATCCAGAAAGTGAGACGGACAGAGAAGCAGCGGAAGAGTATTCAAAGATCCAAGACCTGCTGAAAACCATCGGGCTAGACTTGGGTCTCAGTGACATCACCAAGATGGCAGCAAGGACCAAGGAGCGTTTGCACGGAAACAAGCCTCCGAAGACGCCGACCCGGCGTAGGCGCTACTCTTCAGGGAGCTCGGACAGCAGCCCGCCGCACGGCAGGCAGAGCCACAGCAACAGTCGCAGTCCGAGTGGCGACCGGGCCAAAAGTTGGAGCAGTGAACGTGGCCAGAAGAAGGGCAGCGACCCACCGAAACCCCCAGAATATCCAAGGAATGATTGGAATCAAAAGCCTGTTACAGCACAGGTCCCTGAAGCCAACAGTGGACTTCCTATCAGCACCGGGCCCGTCCCCAACTACCCCCCGCCTCCGGTGCACGGCATGATGCCTCCACCTTTCCCACCGTACGGCCCGTATGGTAACTTTCTCCCCTACGTACCCCAGCAGTGGCCACCCATGCACCAGATCCCCACCATGATTCCGCGCCCCACCCTTCCGCCCCCGGCCCCTAGAATCACCCCCCCGCCCAAGACGACTCCACCGCCGAAAGAAGACCTCTCAGAAAAGCAGAACATGGAGAGTCAGAAAAAGAAGGTCGGTCGCCTCCGTGGCCGAATAGTGGAACTAAATCAGGTGGTTTACTGTCTTGAATGTGTCGCTCTCTTAGGTCCTGGAGGAGCGCGAGAAGCTGAAGGTCGATCATGAAGAACGAATGAAGAAGAAGGAACAGCTGATGAAAGAGCTGGAGATGCTGCGGAAACAACAGGGTCAGTTGACACTTGAGGTCACTGGACGATCACCTGAGACGCAGACGTCTTTATGTTGCTCTTGGTTTTTCAGGTGAGCTTCTCAGAAAGAAGCGGCGGGAGAAGGACGGCCACAAAGACCCCCACTTGCAGCAGATCAACAACCTGCAGGAGAGGCTGATCTCTCAGATCCAAAGCCTGCGTAAGGAGCACGAGTCCGCCGAGAAGAAGCGAAGTGAGATCGACAAAGTGGCTCTGATTCTGGGACTCAGCCCGTCGGACCGGCCTCAGGGCGCAAGTCTTCCCCACAAGCAGGAAGAGGAGAAGCAAGAAAAAAGTCCAGAAGTTCGTTGCAAAACTCCACCGACGGTATGTTTGCTTTCAAAATCGGCATTAACTCTCACATAAACTTGAATCAAGTGATAGAAGCTAAAATTGTAAAATCTTTGAAAACGCTTCAGATCCACACAATGAGCCTCTAGTAACACAAGATCAATTCCCAATTAGGAGCGAAAACAATTATTTTATTACAGAAGTTATTAGTTGGTTATAAAGCATAAAGGCACGTAAAAGTGTCTCCTTGGCTCACTTTACTACTTTTAATACTCCTTTGATCTTGTCTAGAGTTGATTTTCTGCTTCTGCTGTCTAATATCATTTCACATTTGTGTCTTTCAGACCTTGAACCCGTCGGCTCAGCAAGCTACATCGAACTCTGACAGGAAGTCTTCTACGGACAAAGGTTCAACTCCACCTCCGGAGCCGTTCGAGTACTATGATGCTGGGAATCATTGGTGCAGAAGCTGTAACGTCACGTCAGGATCCATGTTTGACTTCTTCACACATCTGCACAGCAAGCAGCACCGCAAGGTTTGTCCTGCTCTTGTTTGGCTTGTTGTGTAGTTGACTTAACTCGCTAAAGATTAAATATGTAAAACTACGTTTTCCCCATATCGTCTGTAACACTAAGGGCCAAAAACACTATTTTTACATATGACACGTTTGCACATGTGTATCAAGGCTTGAGGGTCAGATGTTGCAGAGCAAGTCATTTTTCTGGGGCTTTTTTCAAGAGATTCATGTTAATGTTGATATGGTTTAAGCTAAGATAAGATCATTCATTTGATTGATTTCAAAACTTGTATGGAGACGACTATTGACAATAAAACTGAGGTTGAAGGCGGAAAACGTGATACTTTTTGTTGAATACTGTTCGGTAAAAATGAAATTAGTTTGAATCGGACAACGTATACAAATATATGTTAGCACTCTTTGTCGTGGGCCAGTTTCTCAGCCTTGACATGAGGTCTTAAAAGACTTCTTTCCAGCTGGTCTCATGGAGAACACTGAAGGCTCGGGTGATGTATGACATCTTAACGCATTCAAACTCTTGACTGCCCTACAACCATTTCTCTTTAGAATGTTTCATAACGTCATTGGCAAGTTTTCGTTGTACTGTTTAGAGCAGGGGTTCCGAGCCGGTCCTCAAGGGCCGCAGTGGGTGCAGTTTTTTGTTCCAACCCATAAAGCATGTGCAGTTTAACCAATGAGGTTTCAGCGTAAACAAGCAACACCAGACGGACAAATGATTTCACTCCTTAGACTCCGGACTGGTGAAAAGGTGTCCTCGTGATCGGTTGGAACGAACACCTGCACACCTAGTTTAGAGGGATCAGATTTTCATGAAAAGTCTTGAGTGTTTGTTTCCCAACATTTATTTGTCAGTGCAGCTAACTTTGCGTCCTCACAGACTCTGGATCCTTACAACCGGCCCTGGGCGTCCATTCCCAACAAGGTTGCCAAGGATGTGCGGCAAGAGAGGTTGACAAAGCCAGCCAAAGGTAACTCACTCACAGCCTCTGTGCCGATCAATCCCAGCGTTGGTGGTTTGGTCCTTGGTCCAACAGGGTTGAAGGTATTGCTTTTTTCCCCTCCAGGGTCAGAGTTCATGCTGCCCGTCAGAGGGTTCTACTGCCTGCTGTGTAAGCAGTTCTACGGCGACGCCATTTGTGCAGAAGAGCACGTGACTCGACACGCACACAACGAACAGTACAAGGTATCTGAGCTGTGGTCGCGTGTCTTTGTTCTTCTCAGACAGTGGAGCCTCATGAATGTCTTCATCGATTGTAATGTTACTTTATTTTGACTTATTATTCGTCTCCCTCAGAAAATGACGTACGAGGATCATCTTTACGAACAGAAGAGGAACCTCGACCGACAAGCGGGCCTCAGTTCCGATCACAAGAAACGAAAACATGAGGATGACAAAGAGGAAGAACTCAAAGAGAGGAAGGAGAAAAAGGAGAAAAAAGACAAGGAGAGGAGGGAGGAGGACTTGGAGGAGGAGGACTGGAGGGACAAACAGAACAAAGTGAAGTCCATGAAGGTGGAGGCTGGAGCGAAGGGAGCCTGGAGCGCTGTGGACGAGAAGGCCAAGTACAAACCAGACGAGGACGGACGTAAGCACAGCAGGGAGTCGGAGCCCAGGGCCCGGCACTACAGGGCGGACGACAAGAAGTCCCACCATGAGGCCCGGCACACCAGAGAGAATGAAAAGCCGTCCAAAGGCCAAGATTTCAAACCCAAATATGAACCGGTCCTGGACAATGGCAAGCAGAAGTCAGAAGGGCACAGTCGGGATGTTGAGAAAAAAACAGAAGCGGTCTTTAAACCCTATGAGCCGCCAAAGATCTTCTGTGGCCCGAGTCCGGCTATGAAGGCCAAACTTCGCAAGCAGAACATGGAGGCCACCAAGCCGGTGGAGAGTCATGCGTCTCCAAAGGCTACTTTTGGAAAGTTCCAGTGGAAGAAAAAGGAGACTCAGCTGAGCAAGGAAGCTCAGAAAATGGCAGCCAAGTACATCAAGGAGGAGCAACAGTCGGTCAAGGGAAAACCACCAGAGGACGCTTATAGCAAGTCCGTGGCAATGGCAAGAGAAATTGCTCAAAAGCTGGCCGACCAAACTTACTGCCCACCAGCAGCTAACCGAGGGAGAGGGAGGCCCAATTTCCAAGCCTACAGTGCAGCGCCCCAAGTCATGCCTCAGAAACCTCCAGACTGTACCTCCTACCCGACGATTACCCAACAGACTCAGGCTGTGAGCCCCACGTTAGGACCATCACCGTCAGTCCCAAAACCAGGTCCGACCATCTCTTCCTCTCCGAGTAAGGTGCCCCCTCCCCCGGTCCACTTACCTCCATCGCTAAGAAGTGTCCCCCCACCGTCCATGTTGCATGTCGCCCCTCCCTCCATGGGCTTTCCAGCCTCCTCCATCAGTGTCCCACCTCCGAATGTTTTCACCCCTCCTCAAATGATCGTCCCACCTCCTATTTTTAAAGCCCCGCTGCCGGTTACCAGAAGCCCTTCTCTGTCGAAGCCTGAACCACAAAAACTGACCCTGGACTCTTCAGCTGAACCCCTTTCCTCAGAGGAGGGTCCGGACGTTGCAGCTCCAGGAGTTCCAGAGAGTGAGCAGGCGCAGACGGTGTTGGTCAAGCCTCCCCCTTTCATGAACATAGGAGCGGGGGCCCCAAAACCAGACATGCCCAAGCGCAACTTGGCAACAGCGAAGGCTCAGGATCTGTTCGACATTTTCTATAGCAGCCTCGGCCAATCGGGACCCTCCCTCATCAAGCAGCCCACCAGTATGGACAGTAGCACTAAGAGTACTGCGAAGCCGCAAAGAACCCCCCAAGTTACAGAGCTAACTCGGCTTCCGACTCGGATTGCAGAAAAGTGTGACCCACTCCGGGTTCCAGACGTTCAGGCAGTCACTCGGACTGCTGCTCCGATTTTGGCAGATGTTGAACCTCAGACCCAGCCTCGCCCAGAACACGACCAAAGTGATGCTGCTCCATCAAGTCCCTCAGAGATGAAGTCTGGATCACCTCTACCTTCAAATGAAGAGGTTTCTTTACAGATCGCATCTTTGTCGTCCCCAAACATCTCTGCGGGTATTGAACCCAAGACCCAGTTTTCCCCGGAGCCCCACCGAAGTGAGGCCCCATCAAGTTCCTCCAAGTTGAACTCTGAATCTCCACTACCTCCTGATCAAGAGGTACTTCCACAGGTGGCTTCTGTCTCGTCTCCCAACATCTCTTCTGATGTTGAGCCTCAGACTCATCCAAAGCCCCACCAAAGTGAGGCCCCATCAGTTTCCTCAGAGTTGAGGTCGGAATGTCCAACTTCTTTGAGTCGTGACGTTCTTCCACCAGCTCTCACAGAAGCACAGGTTGCTTCTGTCTCGTCTCCTAACATCTCTGCTGATGTTGAACTTCAGAGCCAGACCTCCCCAGAACCTCATCAACGTGAGGCTGCACTATCAGGAACCTCTAATGAATCTCAAACACCTTCAGGTCCAGAGGTTCTTACACAAACCGAGACAGATTTTCAAATTGCTTCTGTCTGGTCAATGCAAATCCCTGCAGATGTAGAACCACAGACTTTACCTGAGCCCACCCGATGTGAGGGGTCCCCACCAGAGATGAAGTCTGCATCTCAAACGCTTTCCAGTCAAGAGCTGCTCTTGCCGGCTCAGACCGAGGTCCAGATTGCTTCTGTCTGGTCCATGCAAACCTCTGCAGATGTTGAACCTCAGAATCAGGCAGAGTCCAACCAGTGTGACGGTCCCTCGTCAGGTTCCTCAGAATCTCAAACACCTTTGAACCCTGAGGTCCATCTCGAGGCCCCGCACTCTCCGTCTTCAAGCACACCTGAGACGTCGCCTAACTCAAAGAAGGGGACAAAACAGAAAAGAACACCAGCAAAACGGAAACCACGCTCATCAGGACCCGTTCAACAGACAAGATCTCAAACCAGGTACCAAACAAGGCGGCAACAGGTGCATGTGGAATCGGAACCAGAACCCGACCTGGCCTGCGTGCACTCTGACTCTGCCGCCCCAGACATGGAGGTGTTGGCTGAGCCCACGTTGCTTTCATTTGACTCTACCCTGGAAAACTCTCAGTGCGGTTTGTTCGACACAGAATCTCTGGACCCAGACCTACTTCCGGTCTCGTTGGATTCTGAGTTGATGACTCGGGAAACCTCGCTGGACTTCATCACGGCCGAGTTCCCGGGGCTCCCGCAGGACTCTGAGATGTTCAACTTTGATTAGCGGCGTCTTTCTGTGGTCACGTCCAGTTGGTCGTGACGAGACTGAACTGTTGTCCAGAAGACATCCTTGTATCTCAGAATAAAAATGTGATCACGTCAATTTTCACGTTATCTAAAAAAAAAGACAAAAAAAGAGAATGTTGAGAATGTTTTTTTTACTCTATATTTTTGTTTACTTTAGTCGTCTCTGGTCCACGATGTTATTTTTTTCCCATTGTGTTCCCTTGGTTGTTGGTCCAGACATGGATCCTCATAACTTTCTTGTAAAATGTTCATTTCATGCTTTTATTAAAAAAAGAAAACTTGGATTATTTCTACACTTTCCAGTTCGTTTGATGCGACTGAAGCTCTCTTGACGTTCACTTGATACGGTCGTTTGCAATAAAGTCCTTCAATGACGAGTCGAAATACAAATGTACGTCCAAGTGACTCGTACAATTTAGGGGAAACAAAAGTGTTGATTTAAGTGTGTCTTAAATAGATGTGACTCTATTGTATCATCAGTGTTCGTTCGTACAAAACTCACTTTTCTTCGAGATATTGACATTAGAAAATGATCTTAAGCCCCGCCCACTGAAAACGCTTTGTTATTCTGGAGATGAAATCTTGTTGACCATAACCACACCCACTCATTGGTCAAGCATCAAGGTTTTTCATCAATCCTCGTTGTATAAACAAAGCTGGCGGGAGGAGGCGTGAAGCCATTATTAGGTCATAACGGCTCTCGTAACCTCTCGTTCGCCCAGATTTCATCTTTATGATGAAATAAGTTGAAAACATGGTCATGATGAGAGATTTACTGCATCTTGGACAGACTTTAACATTTCAAACATGTGAGTCAGGAGAGTTGGGTTTTACATGAGTTTCCCTTTGAGTCATTAGGAAGTGAGTCTTTTTTCCAAATGGAAAGTGATGAGTCACCCATGAGTTGGAAAAAGAAATATTTGTGTCCACTAGACGGAAGCGTCTATAGACGTCAAGCGTTTACGCGGTGTGACGTCACACCAGTGGAAAGCGTGACCGCGATTCCTCACGACCGCAGAGACACCGACACGCACGCTCCGGGTGCACGAACACGGGAGTCCGACCTGACGCGCGTCAGACTCGTTCATGAACAGTTTGCGGTGAAGGTTGTGTTTGTTGCTGGGAAGAATCAAGTCGTGTCTCGCCGCCGGACGGACCAATGGGAAAAATGCACTTGTGGATCTCCAGGCAGATTAGTTTATCGGCAGCCAATCGGCTGCATCGGGCCGGAAGCGGTGTCAGGGAGGTGCGGCAGTCCGTCTGACAGCGTCCGAGTCACGGCTCCGCGGAGGAGAACACGCCGCTTGGTTCAAGATGCCGAACAAAGTCAAGAAAGAAAAGGTGGGACCGAGTTCGTTTTCTATTCCGATACAGCCATAGGTGTCATGGAGGGACGGGGCGAGCACCACAGAGAAGTTAATACCCCAAAAAAGAGGCCCCGCCGAGGGAGCTAGCGGAGCTAACGGTTAGCATTAGCTCGATGGATGGATGTGACCTGTGATGGTTCCTGACGTCAAGTTCTGTCAGTGACGGTTGAGGGGGAAAGTTCTGCAGCAATGTGGGGATTAAGAAGAAGAAGTTGCTCAAGGACACCTACGATATAAACTGTATTATCTTTGATTCTGTGATTCTGGTTTTATTCTGCAACCATTGTCAGTCACAAGTTTGTTGTTTATCATGAGTATTTGAACGTGTCATGCTTGTGTTGAATCACAATGTCTGTACTTTGTTGTTTATCATGTGTATTTGAACGTGTCATGCTTGTGTGGACTAAGAATGTCTGTACTTTGTTGTTTATCATGTGTATTTGAACGTGTCATGCTTGTGTGGACTAAGAATGTCTGTACTTTGTTGTTTATCATGAGTATTTGAACGTGTCATGCTTGTGTGGACTAAGAATGTCTGTACTTTGTTGTTTATCATGAGTATTTGAACGTGTCATGCTTGTGTGGACTAAGAATGTCTGTACTTTGTTGTTTATCATGAGTATTTGAACGTGTCATGCTTGTGTGGACTAAGAATGTCTGTACTTTGTTGTTTATCATGAGTATTTGAACGTGTCATGCTTGTGTGGACTAAGAATGTCTGTACTTTGTTGTTTATCATGAGTATTTGAACGTGTCATGGTTGTGTGGACTAAGAATGTCTGTACTTTGTTGTTTATCATGTGTATTTGAACGTATCATGCTTGTGTGGACTAAGAATGTCTGTACTTTGTTGTTTATCATGTGTATTTTAACGTGTCATGCTTGTGTGGGCGAGGAATGTCTGTACTTTGTTGTTTATCATGTGTATTTGAACGTAGTTTTTCATGTGTATTTGAACGTATCATGCTTGTGTGGACTAAGAATGTCTGTACTTTGTTGTTTATCATGTGTATTTGAACGTATAATCCTGTGTGGACTAACAATGTCTGTACTTTTTTGTTCATCATGTGTATTTGAACGTATCATGCTTGTGTGGACGAGGAATGTCTGTACTTCGTTGTTTATCGTGAGTATTTGAACGTGTCATGCTTGTGTGGACTAAGAATGTCTGTACTTTGTTGTTTATCATGAGTATTTGAACGTGTCATGCTTGTGTGGACTAAGAATGTCTGTACTTTGTTGTTTATCATGTGTATTTGAACGTGTCGTGCTTGTGTGGACTAAGAATGTCTGTACTTTGTTGTTTATCATGAGTATTTGAACGTGTCATGCTTGTGTGGATTAAGAATGTCTGTACTTTGTTGTTTATCATGAGTATTTGAACGTGTCATGCTTGTGTGGACTAAGAATGTCTGTACTTTGTTGTTTATCATGAGTATTTGAACGTGTCATGCTTGTGTGGACTAAGAATGTCTGTACTTTGTTGTTTATCATGAGTATTTGAACGTGTCATGCTTGTGTGGACTAAGAATGTCTGTACTTTGTTGTTTATCATGTGTATTTGAACGTGTCATGCTTGTGTGGACTAAGAATGTCTGTACTTTGTTGTTTATCATGTGTATTTGAACGTGTCATGCTTGTGTGGACTAAGAATGTCTGTACTTTGTTGTTTATCATGAGTATTTGAACGTGTCATGCTTGTGTGGACTAAGAATGTCTGTACTTTGTTGTTTATCATGTGTATTTGAACGTGTCATGCTTGTGTGGACTAAGAATGTCTGTACTTTGTTGTTTATCGTGAGTATTTGAACGTGTCATGCTTGTGTGGACTAAGAATGTCTGTACTTTGTTGTTTATCATGTGTATTTGAACGTGTCATGCTTGTGTGGACTAAGAATGTCTGTACTTTGTTGTTTATCAAGTGTATTTGAACGTGTCATGCTTGTGTGGACTAAGAATGTCTGTACTTTGTTGTTTATCATGAGTATTTGAACGTGTCATGCTTGTGTGGACTAAGAATGTCTGTACTTTGTTGTTTATCATGAGTATTTGAACGTGTCATGCTTGTGTGGACTAAGAATGTCTGTACTTTGTTGTTTATCATGAGTATTTGAACGTGTCATGCTTGTGTGGACTAAGAATGTCTGTACTTTGTTGTTTATCAAGTGTATTTGAACGTGTCATGCTTGTGTGGACTAAGAATGTCTGTACTTTGTTGTTTATCATGAGTATTTGAACGTGTCATGCTTGTGTGGACTAAGAATGTCTGTACTTTGTTGTTTATCGTGAGTATTTGAACGTGTCATGCTTGTGTGGACTAAGAATGTCTGTACTTTATTGTTTATCGTGAGTATTTGAACGTGTCATGCTTGTGTGGACTAAGAATGTCTGTACTTTATTGTTTATCGTGAGTATTTGAACGTGTCATGCTTGTGTGGACTAAGAATGTCTGTACTTTATTGTTTATCGTGAGTATTTGAACGTGTCATGCTTGTGTGGACTAAGAATGTCTGTACTTTATTGTTTATCGTGAGTTTTGAACGTGTCATGCTTGTGTGGACTAAGAATGTCTGTACTTTATTGTTTATCGTGAGTATTTGAACGTGTCATGCTTGTGTGGACTAAGAATGTCTGTACTTTGTTGTTTATCATGTGTATTTGAACGTGTCATGCTTGTGTGGACTAAGAATGTCTGTACTTTATTGTTTATCGTGAGTATATTGAAGGTGTCATGCTTGTGTGGACTAAGAATGTCTGTACTTTGTTGTTTATCATGAGTATTTGAACGTGTCATGCTTGTGTGGACTAAGAATGTCTGTACTTTATTGTTTATCATGTGTATTTGAACGTTTCATGCTTGTGTGGACTAAGAATGTCTGTACTTTGTTGTTTATCATGTGTATTTGAACGTGTCATGCTTGTGTGGACTAAGAATGTCTGTACTTTGTTGTTTATCATGTGTATTTGAACGTTTCATGCTTGTGTGGACTAAGAATGTCTGTACTTTGTTGTTTATCATGTGTATTTGAACGTGTCATGCTTGTGTGGACTAAGTTGAGTCAGTACTTGGGTGACTTAGGTCAGTCTGTCAAACTGAGCCTGAGAAACCTGGGTGTTGTATTTGATAAAGACATGTCTCTTGTTCAACACTGAAGAAAACTAACCAGAAACTGTTTATTTCAACTGAGAAAAATCTCTAAACTTAGGAAAATGTTTTCCGAACATGAACTGGAGCTTGTAATCCATGCGTTTGTTTCTTCTCGTCTGGACTATTGTAACATTTTATTTTCATGTCCAAACAAGAAGGATGTGTCTCGCCTGCAGTTCATACAAAACTCTGCAGCCAGAATTCTGAGCTGCTCTAGTAGAAGAACTCACATTTCTCTGATCCTTAAAACTCTTCACTGGCTGCCAGTTTCTTTCAGGATCAACTTTAAAATTCTGGTTCTTACTTTCAGATCTATTCATGGTCAGACCTTCCATCAGTGATCTGATCCAGACTTACACCCCAGCTCGGGCTCTGAGGTCTGTGGATCAGAATCTACTGATGGTTCCTGAACACGGTTCAGGACCAGAAAAGAGAAATCCTTCCAGACTGTTGCTCCTAAACTTTGGAACGATCTTCTCTCTCTTTGTTCTTGATGGATCTACTGACTCCTTCAATAAACATCTTAAGACGTTTTTATTTGTTCAGGCTTTTCCTTGATTTTCTGGAACTCCTGTTGTGTTATCAGTTTTATCTTGATCTTTAAAGTATATACTTTATTCAATATTGTTCTGATTGTTTAAGCGCTTTGTGACCCTGGTATGAAAAAGCGCTATACAAATAAAAATTACTTGCTTACTTACTTTCTTGTTCATCATGTGTATTTGTACGTATAATCTTGTGTGGACTAACAATGTACTTGTCTTCACTGTTGCAGCAGGAGTCGAGCAAGTCCAACAAAAGCGGTGCAAAGAACTCTGGAGGAGGCGACAGGGATGTTTCCGCTGCTGCTGCTGCCGCTGCTGCCGAGAACTCCGAGGAGGTATAAACATCCCATGATGCACTCCTGGCACTTTGAGTCACATTTTAGTCGCTGCTTTAAAGCCAGATTCTAACTGGAGGTCAGGGTCTGACTCGTCGTCACGACCATAGGGTAGATGTTCTCGTGAGATGCACCGTCATGAGTGCTGCTCACATGTGACATGAGTTTAATGTAAAAACTACAGTTTTGATCTCATTGGTTTTCAGTGAAACTGCCTGAACATCTGAGCAACTGATTGATGTTGTTGAAGATAAAGAGCCATTAAATGTTTTCTAAACCATCTGTGAATCTAATAAAAGCTCAAACACATGAATATATAACCACATAATGTCAAATGAAAGTTGTCCACACAGGCCTGGTAGTTTTGTTGTTTTTGTTTAATTTTTTATTAATGTTTTTGTTTTTTTTATTAACGATTTTGTTGTTTATTCGTCATTTTGTTCATTTAATGCCTTCATTCACACAATGATATTATGATCCACTTCTGCTCCTCTGACCTAAACTTAGTACAACATCGATTGGAATCATTCAAACCTTTTTCAATACGGCTCGTTCTCAAAAACGGTGTTATGTACTATCTTTCTTTTATCTCTTCTTCTCTTTCTTCTATTCCTCTTTTTCTACCCTTTTTTCCCCCATTCACTTGAACGATAAAACTCTTCAACTCCCTCCGCTTTGACCTTCAGGTTCATTCATCTACTCGCACCTACAAACTTCATTCAACTTTAAAAACACTTTTGTCTACTTTCTACTATTTCTTGTACTACTTTTTGTACTACTACTTCTACTACTTGTACTTGTACATCTACAACTCATTCTACTACTGCTTTTACTACTTATGCTTCTACTTTTACTACTAATTCTACTACTTTTTCTACTCCCACTTCTACTTCTACTATAAATTCTACAGCTCTATAAATAATAATTACTTACTTTCTTCTTCTAGTTCTACTACTTCTTCCGCTGCTTCTTCTACTTCTACTACTAGTTTTACTAATTATACTTCTACTTCTACTACTTCCATTTCTACTACAAATTCTACTATTTGTTTCTTCTTCTCCTTTGGATTCTTCTTTTCCTTCGGAACCATTTCTGTTTACTTCAACGTCTTCACATCATTTTTTCTCAGTCATGCCATCATTTCAAGTTTCCACACGTTTTCACTTTGAATACTCGTAAAATACTTTCAAGCATTTCAGTTTACAGCTTCAGCAGATTCAGCATTCACACTACATTTTCTTCTCGAAATGCAGATTTTCTAGTTTTATTTTTAATTTAATTAAAATACATTGATACTGTCAGTTTTTATGTAATCCATAACATGAGCTCTTACAGTGAAATGCAAGTTATATAAACAAATACTGTAAATTATAAAGCACCAAACATCTGCACGAGTCCATCACGACAACATTATTGAGTTTCAAAGATTATTCCCAACAATGTACATTTTCTTGCTGCTATTTCAGCAGCTTTCTTGCACTTACTTGCCTGGTTCCAAATATCAAAAGTACAGAACAAAGTCTGACACAAGTTAGGAGGAGAAAGAGTAAAGTGCGACTAAAGTGTTGATTTGAGTGTCTATTAATTGATCTCCAAGGGACTCATTGTGTAAACAAAGCATAACTACTTCAAAGAGCAGGTACTACAACTTTGTGTCAATGTACAACTTGTCTATTCTTGACTCTTTAACTGCCAAGAGTCAAAGTTCTTGATCGACGAATGTTTTGTTTTGGTTCATCTCGTGGTCAGACGCAGCAGCAGAGCGGCAGTAAGCGACCCAGCAACAGCACGCCGCCGCCAACCCAGCTCAACAAGATCAAGTACTCTGGAGGGCCACAGCTGGTGAAGAAGGAGAGGCGTCAGAGCTCGTCCCGTTTCAGTCTGACCCGGAACCGAGAGCTGCAGAAGCTCCCGGCTCTCAAAGGTGTGTGTGACGAGTCCAGGTCTCTCTCTCTCTCTCTCTCCCCCGCTGACCTCTTCGCTCGCCCGCTCAGATGCGCCCCCGGTGGATCGCGAGGAGCTGTTCGTGCAGAAGCTGCGTCAGTGCTGCGTCCTGTTCGACTTCGTGGCCGACCCGCTCAGCGACCTCAAGTACAAGGAGGTCAAGCGAGCCGGGCTCAACGAGATGGTGGAGTACATCACGCACAACAGCGACGTCGTGACCGAGTGCATCTACCCCGAGGCCGTCATCATGGTAGTGTTCGTCTGTTCACACACTTTCACGCGCTGACACAAAACTACACAAAACTACACTCTCTGACAACACCTGAGAAGTTGAGGGACCAGAAGATCTTCTTTCAAGATGAAGTTCTGAGTCGTTATAGAGGTTGATTGAGAACTTGGGGAAATTGTCCATATGTATGAGTGTGTGTGTCTTTTTGTGTCCCCCGACCGACTCCTGGCCAGGGTGTCCCTCGCCTCTCACCTTAAGAAACTGTGATAGGCTAGAGCCCCCCTGGGACCCCCCTTATTATTATTATTATTAAGCTTTGTGCTGCTAGGTGGCATCAGTCCATATGTTGTCAGCACCTAAGACACTATAAAATCCTGTGATATCTCAAAGATGACTGAGGACGAGAGGATACAGTGATTCCAGCAGCTTTTAAAGCTGATGTTTGGACATATTTTGTTTTTTAAAACAAATGAAATCAGTAACGACTTCGTCAAGAGTCATGTGGTCTGTAAATACTACAACACCAGAGTCAAGTACTGGACAATACTACACATATATACTTGTTACTACACTATCACAACACCAGAGTCAAGTACTGGACAATACTACACATATATACTTGTTACTACACTATCACAACACCAGAGTCAAGTACTGGACAATACTACACATATATACTTGTTACTACACTATCACAACACCAGAGTCAAGTACTGGACAATACTACACATATATACTTGTTACTACACTATCACAACACCAGAGTCAAGTACTGGACAATACTACACATATATACTTGTTACTACACTATCACAACACAAGAGTTAAGTACTCGATTATACTACATGTATATCCTTGTGACTACAGTATCACAACAACAGAGTCAAGTACTCGACAATACTACACATATATCCTTTGTGACTACAGTATTACAACAAAACTGTCATTTTGTCGCATAAAGAAATGATTGTGGAAAGAAAGGAAAGATGTTGTAGGAGTTTGTCGTTTTCATATTTTGTCTTTCATGTTCACTTCTTTCAAAAGAACTGCAACTTATTAAGTGAATAGATTTGAAAATGTAGTTGTTTTTTTGTCATCTTACCTTTGATCACAACTACTTCAGATGGTGATGTTTATAATGTTCTTGAGTCGTCACTTCACAACTGTACTACTTAGTTTTCTTACTTTCTGTTCTATATTTCACTTTTTTCACAATTACACCTACTTCAAAATGAACTTGTCCCCAGATATACCTTGTTTATTCAGATATAACTTGTTTATTCAGATCCTCTATTGTTCACTGACTGACCTTTGTTCCTCAGTTTTCAGTCAACTTGTTCCGGACTCTGCCGCCGTCCTCCAACCCGACCGGTGCAGAGTTTGACCCGGAAGAAGATGAGCCGACCCTGGAGGCAGCCTGGCCGCATCTGCAGGTTCGTTCGATCAAGATGTAGATTTTTTTAAAGACATTGTTGTCGTCACTGGAGTCTGGAAAGTAGTTTCCAGTGAGAACTTTGTCGTCTTCTTCTTCTTCAGCTGGTCTACGAGTTCTTTCTGCGGTTCTTGGAGTCGCCCGACTTTCAGCCCAACGTAGCCAAGAAGTATATTGACCAGAAGTTCGTGCTCTCAGTAAGTGTGTGTGTGTTTGTGTGTGTATGTATGTGTGAGTGTAAGAATAGAAACGAATACAACAATATTTTTTTAAACTGAAAATATTGTCGTATTGTTTATACATTTTTTTGTATGTATCTATTTTTTTTACATTTAATAATTAGTTTTTATTGTAAACAAAGCGTTGTTGTACTTTGAGGGTAAACAGAGAATCTTGTATATTCTTCAGCTGCTGGAACTGTTCGACAGTGAAGACCCGAGAGAACGAGATTTTCTCAAGACGATCCTTCATCGCATCTACGGGAAGTTCCTGGGTCTGCGTGCGTACATCCGCCGGCAGATCAACAACATATTCTACAGGTGTGAGATCAGATCCAGAGACACAACTTCTCTTCTTCTTTTATTTTCAAACACAACTTTTTTCTTCTCTTGTTCTCAAACACAACTTTTTTTCTTCTCTTATTTTCAAACACAACTTTTTTCTTCTTTTATTCTCAAACATAACTTTTTTTCTTCTCTCGTTCTCAAACACAACTTCTCTTGTTCTAGTTTCATCTATGAGACCGAACATCACAATGGAATTGCTGAGCTTTTAGAGATCTTGGGAAGGTAACACACACACGCACACACACACACACACACACACATCTCAACGCACACCTAAACACACACCTAAACGCACAGACACACACACAAATGCACAGACACGCACCTGAACGCACACACACACACACGCCTAAATGCACAGAAACACATATAAATGCACACACACACACCTTAACGAACACAGACACACACCTACACACACACACACACCTAAATGCACAGACGCACACCTAAACGCACGCACACACACGCACAGACACACACCTAAATGCAAAGACACACATAAATGCACAAACGCACACCTAATCGCACACAAACACACACACATACACACACACACAGACAAACACCTAAATGCACAGACACACACAAGAACACACACATCCACAAGATCATTTATTTTTATTTAAAAACTTGGATCAAATCTCGTATTCTCTGTAAAGTCAATCATCACAACACCTGGAGAAAACTGTTGTTTGTGTGTCCGTGTGTGTGAGAGGATTCATCATTTCAGTTGTGCGTCTGCACGAGCAGGTGACGCTGACAGACACTGACCTCTGACCTCTGACCCTGCCCTCAGCATCATCAACGGCTTCGCTCTCCCTCTGAAAGAAGAACACAAAATGTTTCTCATCCGGGTTTTACTGCCGCTACACAAAGTCAAGAGTCTGAGTGTGTACCACCCACAGGTGAGTGTGTGTGTGTGTGTGTGTGTCACCCACGGCTGAGTGTGTGTGTTTGTTTGTGTTGGTCTGTTAACACAACAACATGTTAAGAACGAAGATGGTTCTGTGTTCTACAGCTGGCGTACTGTGTGGTCCAGTTCTTGGAGAAGGACAGTAGTTTGACAGAACCTGTGAGTCTCACTCGACACCAGCATGACTCCTGTGCTTCTAAGTGGACTCTGACCTTTTGACCTTTTTGCAGGTCATCGTGGGGCTGCTAAAGTTCTGGCCCAAAACCCACAGTCCCAAAGAGGTGATGTTCCTCAACGAGCTGGAGGAGATCCTGGACGTGATCGAGCCGTCCGAGTTCGTCAAGGTCCAGGAGCCGCTGTTCAGGCAGCTGGCCAAGTGTGTGTCCAGTCCACACTTCCAGGTACCAGAACCAGAACCGGCCGGCTAGTTTGAAAGGTTGACTTTAATTGATTTTTAAAATTAAAAAAAAATCTATATCTTTTAACACAGAGTTTGATATTGTTGTTCCAATAATTATTTAGTTCTTAGTTTATCATTTTCAAACTGTTAGTCTTTTAATAATTCTGTTCAATAATTACATCAATAGTGTTAAGAGACGCATCAGTTATTGAACCAACATTTTAGAATTGATAAATATTTACACACACACAACTAAACACACACCGAGACGCACAGAAACATAAACGCACAGACACACACCTACACGCACAGACACACACCTACACGCACAGACATGCACCTAAATACATGCACACACACACACCTAGATGCACAGACACACACCTAATCACACCTAAACACATGCACACACACACACCTACATGCACAGACACACACCTACATGCACAGACACACACCTACATGCACAGACACACACCTACATGCACAGACACACACCTACACGCACAGACACACACCTACATGCACAGACACACACCTACAAACATACACACCTAAACACATGCACAGACACACACCTACATGCACAGACACACACCTACATGCACAGACACCCACCTACAAGCATACACACCTAAACACATGCACAGACACACACCTACATGCACAGACACACACCTACATGCACAGACACACACCTACATGCACAGACACACACCTACATGCATAATTTATCATTCATAAATATTTAGTTTAGAACATTTTTTCTTTCAATTATTTGAATAAGAAGCTTGAACTTGATGTAATAAAATAAAATAAAATACTTGAAAAAAACTACAAATTCAACCTTCAATACACGCTTTTGATTTCAATGGTTGGCGACATTATAAATGCTTGAAAACCCATTAGTTTAACAATGTTGGCTTCAATATTGTGATGCATACGATGGTTCTGATCCAGACGTGGGTTCTGTGCAGGTGGCAGAACGGGCTCTTTACTACTGGAACAACGAGTACATCATGAGTCTGATCAGTGACAACGCGGCCAGGATTCTTCCCATCATGTTCCCGGCACTTTACAAGAACTCCAAGACCCACTGGAACAAGTAACACACTCACTTCCCACGCACACACACACACACACACACACTTGACTCACACACTCGACTCACACACTCGTCACGGCGTGTGTGCAGGACCATCCACGGCCTGATCTACAACGCTCTGAAGCTCTTCATGGAGATGAACCAGAAGCTGTTCGACGACTGCACGCAGCAATACAAGGCTGAGAAACAAAAGTAACACACGTGAACACGACCCTTGATGCAGACGCACAACTGTGTGTTGTGTGTTGCAGAGAGAAATACAAAGTGAAAGAGAGAGAGGAGATCTGGAGCAAGATAGAAGGCCTCGCTCGCTTGAACCCACAGGTACGAAGTGTAGTGTCGTCACAATATATTTAATGTTGCTTTTATTGATTTCGTTTTTCTCTCCAAGATGCTCTTGTTACTAATAATCACTTAAAAAGTTCTCCCCGAACGACCAATCACAGCAGAGTGGGCGTGATTAGTGTTTTCAGTGGGCGGAGCTTAAGATCATTTTCTAATGTCAATGTTTCAATGAAAAGAGAGTTTTGTACAAACACACACTGATGATAAAATAGAGTCACACACACGCACACACAACAACACACCATTCAACACATTGGTGTTACAATTAGTTTGATGTTTTAATTCCACTAATTTAAAAATACATTTTCTAAATTCAATATTCTTTAATCCTTGTACATTTAATATAAATATGTAGATATATAATTGTTTTTTGATTTATGTGTAATATAAAACGAATCTGACTAAACGCACGGACACACACCTAAACACACACACACACAGGTGCACAACTAAACACGCACACAACTAAACACACACAGAGACGGCGACATACACACACCTAAATACACACATACACACACCTAAACACACCTAAACGCAAACACATACACACACCTAAACACACCTAAACGCACACACATACACACACCTAAACACACCTAAACGCACATACACATACACACACCTAAACACACATACACACACCTAAACGCACATACACATACACACACCTAAACCCACATACACACACCTAAACGCACATACACATACACACACCTAAACGCACATACACACACCTAAACGCACATACACACACCTAAACGCACATACACACACCTAAACACACATACACACACCTAAACCCACATACACACACCTAAACACATACACACACCTAAACGCACATACACATACACACACCTAAACCCACATACACACACCTAAACCCACATACACACACCTAAACGCACATACACACACCTAAACGCACATACACACACCTAAACGCACATACACACACCTAAACGCACATACACATACACACACCTAAACCCACATACACACACCTAAACCCACATACACATACACACACCTAAACGCACATACACATACACACACCTAAACCCACATACACACACCTAAACCCACATACACATACACACACCTAAACGCACATACACATACACACACCTAAACGCACATACACATACACACACCTAAACCCACATACACACACCTAAACGCACATACACATACACACACCTAAACCCACATACACACACCTAAACGCACATACACATACACACACCTAAACCCACATACACACACCTAAACGCACATACACATACACACACCTAAACCCACAAACACACCTAAACCCACATACACACACCTAAACGCACATACACATACACACACCTAAACCCACATACACACACCTAAACCCACATACACACACCTAAACGCACATACACACACCTAAACCCACATACACACACCTAAACGCACATACACATACACACACCTAAACCCACATACACACACCTAAACCCACATACACACACCTAAACGCACATACACATACACACACCTAAACCCACATACACACACCTAAACCCACATACACACACCTAAACGCACATACACATACACACACCTAAACCCACATACACACACCTAAACCCACATACACACACCTAAACCCACATACACACACCTAAACGCACATACACATACACACACCTAAACCCACATACACACACCTAAACGCACATACACATACACACACCTAAACCCACATACACACACCTAAACCCACATACACACACCTAAACGCACATACACATACACACACCTAAACCCACATACACACACCTAAACACACACACATACACACACATACACATACACACACCTAAACGTTTTGTCTGGTCACTATTTTAACAACATTTTTATTTTACATTTAAAATAATACTTTAAAAACATGGAATTTAGAAAATTTAGTTTTAATTATTGGAATTATAATCTCAAACACTGTCTTGAAAATGTAAAATGTGTTTATTAATTTAGATTTAATTATAATATTCAAACTTATAATGGACATTATTGAATTATTATTATCACTTCTTGGGGGGAAAAAAACAATCAAAGTTTGACATGTCAATCACTTGTTTCCTGTCAGATGAACAAGCTCCGCCCAGGACTCCACAGAGACGAGGTACTGTGACTCTTAACTGTCTTCACATCCACGGCTAACGTGTGTGTGTGTGTGTGTGTGTGTGTGTGTGTGTGTGTGTGTGTGTGTGTGTGTGTGTGTGTGTGTGTGTGTGTGTGTGTGTGTGTGTGTGTGTGTGTGTGTGTGTGTGTGTGTGTGTGTGTGTGTGTGTGTGTGTGTGTGTGTGTGTGTGTGTGTGTGTGTGTGTGTGTGTGTGTGTGTGTGTGTGTGTGTGTGTGTGTGTGTGTGTGTGTGTGTGTGTGTGTGTGTGTGCGCAGCTGATGGTCTACAGTGACGGTTCGGTCGCCGTCTACTCCATGGAGACGGAGACTCCCACCGCCGAGGACATCCAGCTGCTGAAGAAGACGGTGGAGACGGAAGCGTCACAGGTAGGATCCGCTCGGCCCCCCCGTTCTCCGGACCTCTCATGACGTCTGTGGTGTTTTTGTGTTTTCAGGGACAGAAGGACCTGAAGCAGGGCAAGGTCCTGATGAGAAGGAAGTCCGAGCTCCCTCAGGACGTTTACACCATCAAAGCTCTGGAGGCCCACAAGAGAGCGGAGGAGTACCTGACCGCCAACCAGGAGGCGCTCTGACCAGGGGGTGTGGCTTAGCGGGTCACCCCGCCCCCCCTCTACCTGCCTGAAGAAGAACTGGATCAGCCCAGATGACTTTGAACAATGTGTTTTTTTTTCGTCAGCGGGGACCAGAGCTGACCTAGGATCAGGACCCTGAAGACTTTGTAGTAACAAAGAAGAACCGTAGAACCCAGAAGTCATTCATCAGACCACGACCTTCTTGGTGATCTTCTTAAGATCTTCCTGGGAAAGAACACACCAGCCTTTCAGCTCGAGACGGAGACTTTCCACCGGATGCTGAGATCTTATTGGACGGCGTCAACATTTCATGTTGGTACTCGCTGGGTCACGCACCTGCCCTCCATCCATGCCTGCTCCTCCCAGTCCAGGACCACCAGTGTCCCAAGAACAGACGCACCCCCGGACCCGCGCTGTTCTTTCACTGACTTCTGCATCATGCTAACACCAACTCCTCCGTTGTGTCCACAAATCACAGATGACCAGTACACACTTCCACGTACCAGTGAGACCAGTTTGACGTGCTAGCTGGTGGCTAGCTCGTGGCTAGCTCGTGGCTAGCTCGTGGCTAGCTGGTGGCTAGCTGGTGGCTAGCTCGTGGCTAGCTCGTGGCTAGCTGGTGGCTAGCTGGTGGCTAGCTGGTGGCTAGCTGGTGGCTAGCTCGTGGCTAGCTCGTGGATAGCTCGTGGATAGCTCGTGGCTAGCTCGTGGCTAGCGTCAAGATAAGAACAGGTGTCTTTATCTTTAATCTGTCAATCACAGAACCACAAACGTATCGACCCACTAAGTATTATTTGTAAAGTGGTCCCGCAATAACAAATGTCATTTGTAGATAAGAAAAAAAAGTTTAATATTTTAACATTTTATAGATTTTAAATAGAGAATTATATTGAAATCCACAGAAATCTAAATCTTTTGGAAAATATTTCCCTGGTTGAGAAGCTACACAGAGTATTTAACCTCAAATCATTTTTATTTACTTCCAAAGGAATGTCGGTCGTATAATTTCTTTAAAATGTTGCCTCCTTTCCAGGGTAACCACGTTGTAAATCGAGGACGCTGGAGACGTCGCAACATTTTGAGGGTTTTTCAGTTTATAAAGTTTATAACCGAGTCAAACTCGTTCTCTGAATTCCCCCGAAAGACACTTTACATCTCAGAGATGAATGAAACAAAAATAGAACATGTCCGTTGTTAAAAGACGACGTATGGTCTTCCCACCTTCTGGTCCTCGACACTCCCGTGCCACCTGACCAGACGTGTCCCCCTTGAACCCCCCACTCGACAACCATGCTGCCTAGTGACGCATCCTCTCGACAATCATCACATCTACCTCCACTCTTCCATCACCTTTCATGTGTAGTTGCAGCCATTTCTGCTTCTCTTTCAAGACTGAAACCATGACCTTCGTGATCGTAGGCAGGTTCAAACTCAAGTGACCCACCGGTGTGATGGGGTTACTGCCAGAGGTCAAGAAGGTCAAGAGTAGTAGCTAAAATAAATCGAGCCTCAAAGAATTATATGAAAAACGACATCGTGTTTGGTAAATATATACATTTCGTTTGACCCGGGATTTGAAACTTCTGAAACATTTTGGCTCCTCGTGTGATTGAGTTTATCTTCATCTTCACCAGGCCTGGGTATCGATCAAACATTTACGATGATGGTAACGAAACCTTCATATCGATACTGGTTTCTGAACAAACTGAACTTATTTTCATACAATTTCTTTTTCTGTATCAATGACACATGGTAACAATCTGGAGTTTCTTTTCCAGCGTTGGTTAATTTTCACTTCAAGCTGTTTTCTTAAAGAAAGAAATGGACAAATAATTTCAAGTGCAAAAGAACAAATCAATCTTATGTTCACTGCATTTGTCTGTGTTTATTAAGAGACATGTTCGGATCACACCTGGATGATATGGACACTAAGCACATTTGGACGATCAATTCTTCTGAAGTTCCATATCCAGGCCTCGTCATCCGCGTCGATCACTCTCTTGGACGCTTGTTTCCGTGGTCGTATACGAACATTTGAACGTTTGTAAACGAATCGAATCATTCCAGCTGTGGGTGTTTTTAATCGTCTTCATGGAGAAGGTTTGATGTTCCACAGGGTTGGACTCACGTTGACCGTGTTGGACACAAAACTGTATTTCGCTTGAAATGCACCTTTTAATGAATATTATACTTAAGTTACGTCACATTTACGCTCAGTTTTGTACAGAAGAAATAAAAGCTTTCATCCAAAAAGTACACACTTGGTTATAACGCGTCGGTTGTCGAGCAGGAATGACGACGCGTATCGTTTTAAGTGTTGACGACAAAGGTTAAAATGGGTTCGGGTCGGGTCGGGGCTTTAACATTAACCAGGTTTTCCAGAGAGGGAAGTGTTGCATCATGGGTTATGTACGGTAAATTCACTTTCGTTCCCCACAGTCACGCTGTGGCGACGCCCCCTCGGGGGGCATTAATGCTGCATGCCACGACGATGCATCCGTAACGTGGCGGCGGTCTGGTGGCTCTGCATGGCGTTCTCCACCACGTCCTTCCACTGGTCGTCCGAGATCTCCTGGGCCCACGCCGGCACGCCCAGAGAGGGGAGCGCCACGGCAGCCATGGTCCGCTTCACCAGCTCCACGTGGTCTGTCGGGAGGAGGCCTCGGGTCAGAGCCATGTTCGCTAAACACCTGTGACGACCAACGAACCTTCATCCATAGGAATGGAGGCGTGGCCTGTTTCTGACGCGGCTCCATCAGCGTCGTCCTCGTCATTGTCGGACGCCGGAGCTTCAGGCAGATGGAGCCCCATCGCCTGTAGGGGGCGAGAGAAAATATTGATGCTCTTGAATATTGCAATCTTTTCTTCCAGATAGCGTATGAATACTGTAACAGCAGTGTACACGCATTTTTTGGCTATCAAATAATTTTATTTTTAATCAGTTACGGTTGAGTTATGGATAATTAACATGCAAATATTCAGTGTTTGTGTCGCAATAAAACTACTGGCCTCTAGATGGCAGCAGTCATTACAACCGTCCCAGCTTAAGGAACAATTAAGTCCTGCGAGGTCCCAGCGATGACTGAGGACGAGAGGATACAGTCGACTCCAGCAGCTTTCAAAGCTGACATTTGGACATATTTTAGTTTGAAAACAAATGAACGCAGTAACGACTTCATCAAGAGTCAGTCAGTCATTCATTCTTTTTCTATCGCTTTATCCCGGGGTCGTGGGGAGACTGGAGTCTATCCCAGTACCATAGGGCGAGAGGCAGGGGACACCCTGGACAGGACACCAGTCTGTCACAGGACACACAAAGACAGATAACCATTCACACACACACTCATATCTACGGACAATTTCCCAAAGTTCTCAATCAACCTCTGTATGTTTGAGTAAACCCATGCAACATGGGTCATGTATTGTGATAATTATCTCCTTAACTGCCCATCGATCGTCATGTGACCTGAGATGACTGACAACGGTCTTGCACCACGAAAGAAACTCACCTGAATCCTCTGCTGCACCTGCTGCACCTGGTCGTCGTGCGACGGCTCCGGGTCGTCCTGCGCGTCGTCGTCGTCCAGAGTCGGGACGCTGGTCCCGTCGGGGTCCTGGTTCAGGGGCTGGTAGTAGTAGCCGTTGTTGGCCGACTCGTCCTCCTCTCCCTCGATCTCCTCCACGTCCTCCGCCGCCTCCCCGGCTCCGTTCCACGAGACGGCGCCCCCCGGGACCTGCACCCCCTCTCCGGGGCAGTCGTTGTCCGAGTTGGGAAAGACTCTTTCTGGACCCATCGCTGAGAGTAACTCTTTCATCCACAGGTGCTGGAGCCTGGAGAGCAGGAGGACAGGTGAGGACAGGTGAGGACAGGTGAGGACAGGTGAGGACAGGTGAGGACAGGTGAGTGTAGGGTGTGAGTGTTGGGCCTCTTCGCTCCATCTGCTCCCCCGTGACCAGATCTCGCTGGACCAGTAGAAGATGGTGGACGTTCATGTATTTATCAAGAAGGTAATAAAACATTCCTCAGCTAAACTGCATCACGTGACGTCATCAGCGGGCGCCAGCCGAGGCACCTTTTTGCAAATCGGTAACCTTTTACATGTACATAGACTCTACAGCTGCAGCGCATGACGTCATTATATCAACATTTATATGTTCAAAGAAAGAAGGACACGTGACCTTATGATCCCAAACACGTCAAGTCCCCGAACATTGACGCCTCTTTACCTTCACGGCTGGTTCATCTGACTCGGCCGCAGTTAGCAAACGTCGTCACAGCTCAGCGACGAGAATTCACTCGCTTTTCTCCAACTTGTTGTTGTTTTTAAGCATCAAACGTCACAGATGTCCTGATGTTCCTGTTGTTTCTCGGCTCTCAGAGCAGAGGCGTCTGCTGACCGAACACTTCCGGGTACGTCACAGCTGCGTCGATTGTTTTTTTTTTCTTCTTCGTTGATCCAACAGGTGGCGACTGTGTGCGGAAGTGAGTCAGAATATTGAACGGTAGAAATGAAAGTATTACATTTTCTAGCGTTTAATTTGTTTTTTATTTTTTATTCAATATCTTTTATGTTAAAGGATTGAATTCCTTTTTTTTGTTGTAAATAATTCAATTTGTTTTTTGCTTAAGAACAATTACATTAAAAAAAATGTAATATTCTAAAAAACAATTGATTAGTTTACACATAAATATTTGATATTATAATTCCAATAATCAAAACATATATATTTTTTAATTCAATATTTCTTTAATTGAGTAGCCTTTTAATTTAAAAAAAAATCTGAAACCTTTCAAATAAAAAATGTTACAATACCAAAAGAGCGCTGAGCTGCTTGAACTTTCAGCCAATCATGCGAAGCGTACAGGATCACGTGACAATAAAAAAGCACCGACTCATCAATTTAGGTTTATACCTATATTTTTGTTTAAAAAAAATTATTGAATATTGAACATTTATATTTGAATTTTTAGAATTAAGCGTCGTAGAATGTCTGCTTTGCTGCTTCTTTACGTTGTTTTTCTGTTGCTTCTTTTTTATAGTTTTTTTTTTTATCATTTCCTTCTGTCCTGACGCCACAACAAACAGTGACTATCAATGTTTATGACGTCATGATTATAATATCAAACTCTGTGTGTAAAAAAACATTTAATAGTCAAATGATGAAATTAAATTGTGCAATAAAAAACAATTCAACCTATATAGAAATAATAAAACTCAATTATTAAAAAAAAATACAAATACAAATAGAAAATACAATTATTTCAAAAAGTAATTCAAAAACGAAATGCTTTAATAAAACAACATTTTCAATAAAACTTTATTTTTATTATTTCTTTAGTGTCCTGTGTATGGATGATCCGTTCAAGATAAACCAGACTAAACCAGTTTTACTACACATAGTGTTTTCCTGTTAATGAGCCGTTCATCTAAAGTATTCAGTTTATTGACACGTGGGACTGTTAATAATAATAATAATAATAATAATAATAATAATAATAATAATACACAAGTTTAAAGGACGTTTTTAATGGTCAGCAAATATTGATTTTTTTGTTTCCCTTTGAAGCTCACATAGTCCAACATAATAACTTCCAACATTTCGGGGCTCGTCAAGGTCGTGTTCATGTTGTGATGTTCCACAATTCTATGGAAGTATATAGGTTAGGGTAGGTTAGGTTAGGTTAGGTTAGGGTAGGTAGAACTTTATTGATCAGTGTCATCATGGTTTTGAATGAACTTGAACTTTACTTTTCAGAAACTTTGATTTTTTTTCTTTTTAATTGACTTTTATTTATTTATTTAAAGCATTTAATTATTATTTATTTAATAATTAAATTAAATATTTATTTAATTTGTGTGTTTTTGAAAATATTGCGATTAAAAAAAAAGTCATATTCCAATCGTTCTAAAATATTTTTCAAGTGTATAATTTCTTAATTTTTTGCCTTAATTTCAATATGAAAACACTGGTGTAATAGTAACACTAGACACAACCAATAGAAAACCGAGCGACTTGATCACAGTGTCAGTCGATCATGTGACGCACAATTCTTAAAGGTACAGTATTGTCTGGTGTTACTTTTGAACACTTTTATTGGATTGAAATATTGAATTTAAAAAGCTACACAATAAGAAATAATATACTTGGAAATTTTATTTTTGAATGATTGGAATTAAAATGTCAAAATCTATGTGTAAAAAAAATGGCATTCATTAAAAAACAATTAAATAAAAAATAAAAACTTATAAAATAGAAATTATTTAATTCAATTGTTGGAAAAATAAAAATAATAAAATGCTTAAAAACGTAAACATCGTATTAATACATTCAAAGATTTGAAAAAGTTTCAAAAAAGATTAAATATGCCATGTTTTTCTTTCAGCGTCTCAGCGACTGTCAATCACTGGATCACATGACAGATCATCACTTGAATGTCGGACGGAAGACGAAGCGGGTCGGAGATGATTGACAGGTGACCTCTCTGGGTCACAGCTGGTCCACTCGCTCGGACACAGTTCGACTCCGGTCGGCACCAGAGTTCGTCTTTTCCTTCTCCGGTTCCGCCGGCGTCGGGTTCGGACCCGTCGCCCTCTGCTGCTCCTCGGCGGCGGGCGAGGGCGGGCGAGCGACACCGCAGGCCCGGCAGTGGCTGCGCAGCACGAGCGCGGCCGTCAGCAGAACCACGAACAGCGTCAGCCCGGCCAGAACCAGCAGCAGGATCAAGTAGCCCTCAGTCAACCTGGAGCCGGCCCGCTCGCTGATGGTCACTCGGAACGTCCTGTCGGGACTCTTCTCGCCGCCTCTGGTGGTGAAACTGTTCCGGACCCTCTCCGGGATTTTCTCCAGCACCGTCTCGCACGTGGTGCCGGTGAACCCGGGCCGGCAGAGGCAGCGGAAGCCGGCGGCGAGGTCCAGGCAGCGCCCGGCGTGACGACACGGTTGACCGGCGCAGTCGTCCGTGTTGACCGTACAGAAGCGTCCGCTGAAGCCGGTCGGACACACGCAGGAGAAGCGGTTCACGGAGTCCAGACAGGTGGCGCCGTTGGCACACGGTTTCATCAGGCAGTCGTCCACGTCCGTCTCGCAGCGCCGGCCCGCAAACCCGGCCAGGCAGCGGCAGGTCCAGTTCGAGGCGAAGCCGTTGGCGTCCTCGCAGAGACCCCCGTTCTTACACATGGACCTGCAGACAGAAGGTCGAACCGTTCGTTTGTAAAGTGATGAAGGTTCGATCCAGTCGCTCGCTGATCCATTGGTTCTGGCTGCACGTTACTGTTACACCAACATTTATATTGAATTTAAAAGACTATTCATTAAAAAGTATTGAATTTAAAACATTTATTTTTTAATTGTTGGAATTAAAACATTAAAGTCTGTGTAAAATGTTATTTATTTAAAATAATAAATTAAAATTATTTTAGAAACAAATTCAACTAGCATAAAAATAATTGAATTTAAGTATGTTTAACCCCTGTGTTGTCTCTGGGTCATGTTGACCCGAACGCCTAAAAACAAAGATGTTTGTTGTATCCCTTGTGTTGTCTCTGGGTCAAGGTGACCCGAAGGCCTAAAAACAAAGGTGTTTGTGTTATCCCTTGTGTTGTCTCTAGGTCAAGGTGACCCGAACGCCTAAAAACAAAGATGTTTGTTGTATCCCTTGTGTTGTCTCTAGGTCAAGGTGACCCGAAGGCCTAAAAACAAAGATGTTTGTGGTATCCCTTGTGTTGTCTCTGGGTCAAGGTGACCAGAAGGCCTGAAAACAAACGTGTTTATGGTATCCCTTGTGGTGTCTCTGGGTCAAGGTGACCAGAAGGCCTGAAAACAAACGTGTTTATGGTATCCCTTGTGGTGTCTCTGGGTCAAGGTGACCCGAAGGCCTGAAAACAAACGTGTTTGTGGTATCCCTTGTGTTGTCTCTGGGTCAAGGTGATCCGAAGGCCTGAAAACAAACGTGTTTGTGGTATTCCTTGTGTTGTCTCTGGGTCAAGGTGACCCGAAGGCCTGAAAACAAACGTCTTTGTGGTATTCCTTGTGTTGTCTCTGGGTCAAGGTGACCCGAAGGCCTAAAACAAAGGTGTTTGTGGTATCCCTTGTGTTGTCTCTGGGTCAAGGTGACCCGAAGGCCTGAAAACAAACGTTTGTGGTATTCCTTGTGTTGTCTCTGGGTCAAGGTGACCCGAAGGCCTAAAACAAAGGTGTTTGTGGTATCCCTTGTGTTGTCTCTGGGTCAAGGTGACCCGAAGGCCTGACAATGGTGATTAGAGTTACATATAGAATAATTTTGATGGTTATATTTAAATTAACTGATTTTAAAATGGTATATGGATTACGTGGTGTGTATGTTTATATATTATGTGTATAATTGTGATCAGGACTTTATCAGGATCTCTCACGAAGGGTGTTTACCGTCTCTGTTGACAGGGTCCAGTCTTTAATTGACAGTGGTTGCCATGGAAACCAGACGGACACAGACAGCTGTAGTCGCCGTTATCTTCCATCACACAGGTGGCGCCGTTGAGGCAGGGCTGCTGCTCAGAGCACACCTGCAGATCTGAACAAGCGTCGGGTTCAAGGCCGTCCGTCAGACGTGATGATGTCATCAGAGGTCACTGACCTTTGTCACAGAAGCGCCCCCCCCAGCCCGCCGTGCAGTGGCACTGCCAGGGCTGCCGGCACCAGCCGTGCACACACCCGGGCGTCGGCAGGCAACGGTCGCAGCGCTCGCCGTCCCAGCCGGGGTCACACCTGCAGGTGAAGCCTGGTTATGATTGACAGGTGTCGATCTGTGAGGACGCTCACCTGCACGTCCCGGCGTCATCGCAGCGGCTGTTGGTGATGTTGCAGCCGCACTCACTTCCTGTGCACAAACAAAGCACTTCCTGTCTCCAGCTGTTTCGATATCACACTGATATAGAAGTATATTGAATTTAATGTTTTAAAATGTTGAATAACGTGAATATTTTCACAAAATTAACTAATTCATTAATTAATTTATCAAGAATTATCTCCTTTTTTAAATCATTAAATAAAATATTTTCTATAAAGGTTAAATTTGCTTGTTTTTGCAGCAAAAAAATCGTATTTTCAACATAAAATAACATATTGTAATTCCAATAATTAAAAAAAATACATTTTTCATTTGAAGCCTTTTTAATTCAATATAAAATATTGATATAATAGTGAAACCAGACCAAACCAACAGAGCACAGAGATACTGGATCATCAATCATGTGACACTATTATACAACTTTTTTTTAATTTAATTCAAAAGGAAGGGATTAAAAAAATGATTGGATTCAGAATTTTGTAATTATTGTAATTAGAATATTAAACTTAAAAATAATTCATTTTGAAATTATTCGATTTTTAAAATTCAAATATAAAAAAATAAGCAAACTTTCAAAACACAAAAAACTATTTTAAATCAATTATTTAATAAAATGAAATATAGTTTCAAATAATGGACTTTATTAATAAATAAATGTATTTCAACCATTAAATAAAGAAATTATTGAACTCAATTAGTCAATAAAAACCTTTAAGTTATTCAGTTAAATTACTGAATGTTAAAAAAAACAACGTTTTATTAAAATAACATTTATAATGTTCAATGTTTGCACTGATACATAAACTTATATATACACTTCCATACACTGACGAATCAAGAGGTTTCTTCAAGGCTGTCATGCCAACACAAGTCGCTACAGTTTGACACGTGACCGTGTGCGTGTGCGTGTGTGTGTGCGTGTGTGTGTGCGTGTGTGTGTAGTGTTGTTGTCATCCTCGGAACACTCACCTCTGCCGGACAAGAACTCCAGCGAGAGCAGCAGGACGGTGGGAAACAACAACATGGTGTGAGCTCTGAAGAGGGAAGAACTCTTCAGGTGTGCGACACATGGACCCGCACCTCGTGCGTTCACGTCGTTTGATGCTTCCTGTACCTCGGCGTCTGCACTTCCTGTCACATAAGGTCCCGGTGGTTGTCGTGGACATGGAGGCTCCAGGTCTCTGCCCACTCGTTCAACTGGTGGCAGAGAAGGAGGTAGAGAATGGAACCAGTGACAGGAACTGACATGTCTGCCTGTGTACGCACATACCAAAGACTCACACACACACACACACACACACACACACACACACACACACAGGTTAGACACATCATGAGTGTTTGTGTGTGCGGGGGAGACGTCAGGTGCTGAGATCGGTGTGTGTCCGTTGCCAAGGTTACCGGAGAGAGTTGATAACGGCTGAAGTCAACATGTCAACAGAGAGAGAGAAAAAGATCCGACCGACCTGAGAGTCCGAGCGTCTTGTCTTCTGCCGGCGGACGAGTGACTGCGACGCTTGACGGAGGCTGACAGTCGGAATTCCAACCTGCTGCATGAAATGTTGCTGCAGCAGCTGAAGATTCACACACACACACACACACACACACACACACACACACACATGCACAATAGCTTTGTTTATCCAAGGGGTCCTTGACCCCGTTGCGACCACAGCAGCTGACACCCGTCCATTCCTCCTCTTTGTCTTCTGCATTGTCTCCTTCTCTACCTCCTTCTCTGTCCCTCGTCTCCTACACCTCACCTCCTCCTTTTCTGCTCTTCATTCCTTCTGCTCTTTCTTTTATTCTGTGTCTTCCTCGTCGTCTCCTCGACCACATGTCTCATTGTTCGTCCACTGCTGCACCTGCTCGTGTCCTTCTCTTCCTTCTTCACCTTCTTTTCATTCTCTCCAACTTCATGACGTGATTTTCTCTCACTTGTTTGTAGAAAAAAAAAAGTAAATGAAGACGTTTGTCAACTTTATCACGACTTGAAGCTCGAGTGATCATATCCTGAACCTCCCAAAAAAAAGAGGAGACAACTAAGTCGTTGCATGATTGTGAAGGGGTTTTTGTGTCGGGGGTGACCAAGGTCACGAAGCGCTTGAACAGTCGAAACAATACTTAAAAGGTCAAAACAACAACGAGACAAACACAAGAGTTTCAGAAAATCAAAAGAAAAGCACAAATAAAAGTGTCTTCATTTGTTTCTTGAAGGAGTCAGTAGATCATCAAACACAGATGTTTCTTGAAGGAGTCAGTAGATCATCAAACACAGATGTTTCTTGAAGGAGTCAGTAGATCATCAAACACAGATGTTTCTTGAAGGAGTCAGTAGATCATCAAACACAGATGTTTCTTGAAGGAGTCAGTAGATCATCAAACACAGATGTTTCTTGAAGGAGTCAGTAGATCATCAAACACAGATGTTTCTTGAAGGAGTCAGTAGATCATCAAACACAGATGTTTCTTGAAGGAGTCAGTAGATCATCAAACACAGACGTTTCTTGAAGGAGTCAGTAGATCATCAAACACAGATGTTTCTTGAAGGAGTCAGTAGATCATCAAACACAGATGTTTCTTGAAGGAATCAGTAGATCATCAAACACAGATGTTTCTTGAAGGAGTCAGTAGATCATCAAACACAGAGATGTTTCTTGAAGGAGTCAGTAGATCATCAAACACTGATGTTTCTTGAAGGAGTCAGTAGATCATCAAACACAGATGTTTCTTGAAGGAGTCAGTAGATCATCAAACACAGAGATGTTTCTTGAAGGAGTCAGTAGATCATCAAACACAGAGATGGTTCCAAAGCTTAGGAGCAACAGTCTGGAAGGATTTCTCTCCTCTGGTCCTGAAGTTCAGGAATCATCAGTAGATTCTGATCCACAGACCTCAGAGCCCGAGCTGGGGTGTAAGTCTGGATCAGATCACTGATGGAAGGTCTGACCATGAATAGATCTGAAAGTAAGAACCAGAATTTTAAAATGATCCTGAAAGAAACTGGCAGCCAGTGAAGAGTTTGAAGGAGAAATGTAAGTTCTTCTACTAGAGCGGCTCAGAATTCTCACTGCAGAGTTTTGTATGAACCGTAGGCGAGAAGATCCTTCTTGATGTCGCTCTGACCCAGAAAAAGGTATTTATCCAGTTATTTTTACAAGCAATATAGTCATTTATCTAAAGCCTTTCACAACAGAATGATCATTAAAAACATTGCTGCATTAGTTCTTGATAAATCTTCAGATGTTTAACAAAACACAATCGGTCGACTGGGCGGCAAAGCATTTTGGGAGCCGTTCCGGTCGATTTCTGGTCACCGTCACTGAGAGTGAGACGGACGGCACCTCATGTTCAACCTTCTGATGGAAGTTCTGTTCAATATTTGTTCTCCTTTATTCTCATTCCATCGAGCGCATGTTCAAACCAATCATTAATAATCTCATTAATATAAACCGTGTCCTCATGTCATCACCCACCATATAATGTGCTTCATGGTTACCATAGCAACCATACTTGCCATAGCCCTGACTGTCGCAGGGACATTGTTGTGGAACAGCTGAACATTGTTAGTAATGATATACTGGCAGCTGCGTGCGTGCGTGCGTGCGTGTGGAGCGACATAAGCATGTACAATGAAACATAATGATATATGAACAAATACCTACACGTGTGACAGGAAAGAAAAAAAAATGTTTCAACTTCTATCTTGTCATGTTGGCGCCAAAGCCATCAACATCATCTTAAAAAACTGTTACAGAATAATACTTTTTTGTTTTCATATGTTTTAATGTTTCTATTCAATTCTACTCTAAAATCGACTCCAGATCAGTAGCGACCGCAGAGACGTCGTGTGACGTCATCACGCAGCCCGCGTAGGAAGGGGCGGGGGGGGGGGGTGGAGAGAGGGGTTTCGGGATTCCAAAGGATTACCCATCATGCCCTGCGGGTAAAGATGGCGACGGCTGGGGGGGATAGTGGATCAACTTTCTCCGGGTGACGAATCGTCTTCGCTGGTTGTAGTCGCGGTTGTTTTCTCGCCTCCGCGCGTGCACAGAGCCACGCACGCGCCGCCGTCACTTCCACGGCCGGAGAAGGACGTCGCGTCCCGGTTCTGTTCGCTCCACGAGCGCGTCCACGGAAGTTTCCCCCAGACCGAGGTGTGTGCGCGCGGATGAGACGTGTGTGTGTTCGCGTGCGTGTGTGTGTCTGCGGCAGCGAGCGACTTCCTGTGTGTGTGTGTGTTTGTGCACAATAGTGTTTTTGTGTGTTGATTAACGGCGTGTGTGTGAGCGCGTGCATGTGCTCGTAAGGGCGAACTGCTGTGCGCGTACACACTGGAGTTACTGTGCGCGTGAGTCGCTGAAGGAGTGTATTGACGTTTGTTTGACAGCTCGACGTCACGTGACCACTCGTCAGTGCGTGAGTGACACTTTTGTGTGATGTTGGTTTGGTTAACCACTAGTTATACTTAACTAGTTGAGTCATGACGTTTGTACCTAATGATGTGTCACTAGTTAAACTCTTAACTGACTCACTAACTAGTGGTTGTTCGATCTGTTATCGTTGATGTGTTTTATAAATAAAAACGTGTTGAAAGTTAAGAAGCATCGACTTGAAAAACAGACATAAACAGTACATTTATTTTTCAATTTAAATGTGAGTTAAAGTTAACGTTGAGCTTGTAATCCAGAACAAACAGGTTCAAACCTGTTGCTCAGCATCTCCACTTGATGTCATACGAGACCCGGGTACAGTTTCTTTGGCCCTCATGAGGTCAGAGTAAAACTACAAAACTGATATCTGACACTTTATTCTGTACTTGATTAAGAAACGAATTCGAAGTACATTTTATTAAAACGTTTTATTTAAAATACCCTATCGGTGTTCAAACGCACTGTATCGATATTAAACAAAATATATGTATTTTAAAATGTATTATTCTGTTTTAAAATTACATTTTCTTTTTATCATGCTATTTATGATTTATATTTGTTGATTTATGCTCTATATTAGTGTGTATAAAATAAAAATATTTTTTGTTTACAATTAACATGCGAGTAATAGTTGATTAATTTATGTGTTATTAATTACACCGGTAGACAGCAGTCATTGCCTCCTCCATAGTTAAAGGAAATCTTATGAAGACTGAGGACGAGAGGATACAGTCGACATTATTATTTATTTTTATCAACATGGAAATATTTTCAGCGTTTCTGCACAATTATGCTTTTGTGATTAATGGCGACTGAGGACGAGAGGATACAGTCGACTCTTGCAGCTTAAATCTGACGTTGAGAGAAATTTGATTTTCAACACAAATGAAATGAGTTTATTTATTTTTATTAACATGCGAATATTTTCATTGTTTGTGCACAATATATATTTTTCTGATTAATGGCGACTGAGGACAAGAGGATACAGTCGACTCTAGCAACTTAAATCTGACATTTAGACAAATTTGATTTGCATCACAAATGAAATTAGAAATTGAGGACTTCGTCGAGAGTCATGTCGTCTGTAAATCCTGCAACATCAGAGTACATCAAGTACTGGACAATACTACACATATATACTTGTTACTACACTATCACAACACCAGAGACAAGTACTCGACAATACTACACATATATACTTGTTAATACACTATTACAACACCAGAGTCAAGTACTGGACAATACTACACATATATACTTGTTACTACACTATCACAACACCAGAGACAAGTACTCGAAAATACTACACATATATACTTGTTAATACACTATTACAACACCAGAGTCAAGTACTCGACAATACTACACATATATACTTGTTACTACACTATCACAACACCAGAGACAAGTACTCGACAATACTACACATATATACTTGTTAATACACTATTACAACACCAGAGTCAAGTACTCGACAATACTACACATATATACTTGTTACTACACTATCACAACACCAGAGACAAGTACTCGACAATACTACACATATATACTTGTTACTACACTATCACTATATATGGTATTTATTCTTAACTTTCTCTTCTATTTTACTGTACGTCTGTAAGTCTATACGTGATGTATTTTCATATTTGAGATGGTCATGTGATCCACAAGCTACACACACATCGTCACAGGTGGTGTGTTCAGGTACCATCGGAAACTTGAGAATAACAAGATCCGTGTGTAACCCGTAAGTTACTGGCCAATGTTTGAATATTATTTTATTTTATATCATATTATATTTATTTCTATCTTAATTCTTCCCTTTCAATTTTCTGAGGCCCCTCTAGCGCCCCCTGGCGGTCCCCACGAATGTCAGCATCCCGACCCTCATTAACAAAAGTCTTCCAGAG
Source organism: Callionymus lyra (assembly GCF_982586985.1). NCBI lineage: Eukaryota > Metazoa > Chordata > Actinopteri > Syngnathiformes > Callionymidae > Callionymus > Callionymus lyra. Next base: position 6,020,661 of record NC_141828.1, read on the forward strand.
CTGGAAAAATGTTGAGCTCACATGACCTTATGGAGCCAGAGTTTCCAACTGGACCGACTATTATTAGCATCATAGGATCAATACACACACAGACACACACACACACAGACACACACACACACACACACACTTTCATGATCGAAGCGATTGAGACAGTGGTGTCACCGTCAGTTGCAGTGGTGTCACGCTGGCTGGCGGGCGGCTAGTCCTGGGTTCGGGTTCTGACTTTGTTTGGTCGGCAGGAAGTCAGGATGACGAGCGCGGCTCCAGCCAGGAAGCCGTACCGAAAGGCTCCGCCGCAGCACCGGGAGACACGCCCGCCTCAGCCCGCCGTGCCGCCTCCACCAGCAGCACCACTCAACCAGGTAATCCCGCCTCAGGTAAAGTCCTCCTTTTCGCCGAGAAATTCTGGCGGTCGGTGGCCCCGCGGTGCCGAGTCCAAACCGCTCGTAGCGTCCTCGGGTCTCTCCGACACCGACGAGGAATTGTCGAGCGTGTCCAGTCTGGAGCGCTGCGTCTCGCCCGTTTCTACCTCCAAACCACACTCCAGGACCAAGGGTTCCTACCCGACGCATTCCAGATCCATCCGAGTACCCGTACCTCATCTGGCCCGGGGCGTGACCCGCTCCGAGACCCACGTCTTCTCCCAGAACCCGCTGCCCAGAGGGATCCTGAAGCAGCTGGCGTCTCTGCAGGAGGATCCACCCGGAGACACTTTCAGGAAATCCAAGTCGGTGGATTTACTCAACGAAGGATCTCAAGGCTCCAGGCCGAGCCGGACCCCGGGCCGGGCGTGGCCCCCCTCCTCCGCCCCGCCCTCGCCCGCCCTGCACTTCCACCAGAGGCGCGACGTGAACTGGAAGATGCATATTATAGAGGAGAAGGTTCGCTTTTCTCAGTTCCTCGACGAGATCACGTGTCGGGTGTTCAGCCCGGACCAGCTCAGCATGCTGGGCCGCGAGAACCCGGACCGGGTTCCCCCGCCCTGCAGGGGGCCGCAGGGGGGCTCCGTGGACCGCATGTGGGACAGCTGGGTGGAGGAGCGTCACCGGGGGAGCGGCTCGCCTCGTAAACCTCAGCGTCAGACTGAAGGATTGGAGAAAGTAGTTGATAATAGAGTTCGGAAACAAAACTGTTCGGTTTCTAATGCAAGAAATGTTCAGGTAAAGTATTGATACTCTTGAATGTCGCCGTTTACAGTTTTTCAAGATACAACAAAACTGTTCTTATCATTATTATTATTATTAAATTAAAAAATAAAAATCTAATTTTGATCATAGTTCTGTTTTTTTATATTTAAATAAATTGTAAATAATAAATTCGATTACATGTATTTATTTTTATTAAGTTTTTTTATTTTTTATTATCAAGGAAATATTTTCAGCATTTGTTCATTTTGGTGTTGCATTTAAACTTGAAACAGCTACTAAAGGAACATTTAAACTGGCAAAATCCTGTGTGGACTGAGGACAAGAGGATACAGTGGACTCCAGCAGTTTTTTTTGGACATATTTTGGTTTGAAAACAAATGAAAACTGTTACGACTTTGTCAAGAGTCATGTGGTCTGTAAATACTACAACACCAGAGTCAAGTACTGGACAATACTACACATATATATACTTGTTACTACAGTATCACAACACCAGAGTCGAGTACTGGACAGTACTACACATATATACTTGTTGCTACACTATCACAACACCAGAGTCAAGTACTGGACAATACTACACATATATATACTTGTTGCTACACTATCACAACACCAGAGTCAAGTACTGGACAATACTACACATATATATACTTGTTACTACAGTATCACAACACCAGAGTCGAGTACTGGACAATACTACACATATATACTTGTTGCTACACTATCACAACACCAGAGTCAAGTACTGGACAATACTACACATATATATACTTGTTTCTACAGTATCACAACACCAGAGTAAAGTACTTGACAATACTACACGTATATACTTGTTACTACAGTATCACAACACCCGAGTCAAGAACTGGACAATACTTCAAATACATTCTTGTTCCTATAGCATTACTATATATCACAGTATATAGTATCGTGATACATGTAGTTTCGTCATATTCCTAAACGTTCACGCCCCTAGTGGTCTCCCTCGTTACTGCACACGTCTTGGTTGTAGAATTTCATGGAGAACTGACGGTTCTTTCTTCCTCCTTCTCCAGGAAGAGATCTCGGACTCGGACCGGATCAGGTAAGACCTGGCAGACGTCTTCTCACCAGGGTGTCCTCGACTGACCTCTGACCTTCTCTTCAGGATCCTGCAGCAGCAGAACGAAGACCTCCGGAGGCGACTCTCTCTGTCCACGCACAAGATGGACGCCATGGAGGCCGAGTTTGACAGCAACCGCCACTACATGGAGGCGGAGCTGGGCCGGACCCGGGACGACCTGGAGAAGATGAGGGACAAGTTCCGCAGGTGATGGTCTCGAGTCCCAGGGTCGAGTTGAGGGAACTTTTCATTGGAAGCTCATCATTTGTGCTGCAGACTCCAGAACAGCTACACGGCGTCACAGCGAGCAAACCAGGACCTGGAGGAGAAACTACATGCTTTGGTAACAAACTCTTCTCATCCTTCTCTTCCTCGTCATCACACCATTCTTATCACATCTGTCTCATCCTTCTCTTCCTCGTCATCACACCATTCTTATCACATCTGTGTCATCCTTTCTTCCTCGTCATCACACCATTCTTGTCCTCACATCTGTCTCATCCTTCTCTTCCTTGTCATCACACCATTCTTATCACATCTGTCTCATCCTTTCTTCCTCGTCATCACACCATTCTTGTCCTCACATCTGTCTCATCCTTCTCTTCCTTGTCATCACACCATTCTTATCCTCACATCTGTCTCATCCTTCTCTTCCTCGTCATCACACCATTCTTATCACATCTGTCTCATCCTTTCTTCCTCGTCATCACACCATTCTTGTCCTCACATCCGTCTCATCCTTTTTATTCTCATCATCTCATTCGTCTCATCCTTTCATCCCCGTCATCACATCCGTCTCATCCTTTCATCCTTCACCTCACGTCCTAGAGTTGATACAGGCTGCATGATACGTTCCGTCTTCTCTAAATATTTACTCAACTTCTAATACGACTCATTTAAATGTTGCATCATTGTCTCCCTAAACAAACATCATATATTCTCTGTAACGTCTTGACACATAAAGCCCTTATTTCAGTCCATATTACTCAAAAATAAACCTGTAAACTAGTGAAAATGAGTCAAATAAAATATTGTCTTCATGATTCCCACAAAATATTTTGTCACCAGACTAATGTTACGAGAGATTCAGTCAAGATTGAAAGGTGTTAACTTTGTTAAACAGTCAGTAAAGTGATAAACGAGCTCAGAGGAAAAGTCTGAACTGGGACACGAACAAGTGTTTCCTGACATGGAAGGAAGTGGAGGCTCGTGTGTCGCCTGCAGGCCAATTGTGTGTCTGATCCCAATCAGCTGCGCGTCATTGATCCGACAGCCAATAGGGGTCAACGGAGCTCGTTGTGAATCGATCAGCTGTGGGAAAGTGTGTTGAGTCGCGAGGGACGCTGGAGTGCAAGGTCACAGGTGTTGTGGCTCAGATTGTTGAGCTGCCGTCGTCACGGTGATCGTCCTTCAGATTGAAGAGTCAACATATTGTTGTGTTCACAGATCTCCCCATTTTCTCTGTTGTCTTTGCATGCTGCCTGTTGACCGATGCATCATCATCATCATCATCATCATCCTCCTCATCTTCATCATCACCAGGCTGCTATCAGTCAAACCTGGGCCCATGCAGTTGCGTCACCAGCTCACCTTCTTCCCTTTTTCTCCTCCACTTGAGCTTTAGTTTGATTTTCTCCGTGTGTTTTAGGACGATTTAGTCTGTCTTTGTAGTCATGTGACCTGTCAGTAGTAGCGCATCAGCCGGCGCCAGCTTCCTTAAAATCACATTAGCTGGATGCTAACGGGAAGCGTTGTTTTGCAGCTGCGGACGGTGGAGCGGGACAAGCGTACGATGGACCAGGAGATGGTGGAACTGACCAACAAACTGCTGGACGCTAAGAACGTCATCAATCGGTTGGAGGAGCTGAATGTGAGTGTATGGGGTGGAGGCCCCGGGTCCAGCCGGGTTTAGCTAACGTCTCTGGATGTGTCTCAGGAACGTTACCGTCAGGACTGCAATCTCGCCGTGCAACTGCTGAAGTGCAACAAGTCCCACTTTAGGAACCACAAGTTCTCCGACGTGAGTGATGTTTGTCTGCGGAATCTTGAATGAATTTAGCATTTCTACTGTTGAAACTTTATAATGTTTTTAGGTATTTCTTTTTATAATGATTGCATTAAATGATATGTACTTTGAAAAAAATGTTTTTTTATTAAATTAATAATAAATCAGAAAATCAAATTTTATTAAAAATATGTTTTGATATTTTAACTATTAATTATTCAAAATTAATATTTTAATTTCAATATTTTTTATTTGTAAATTTAAGAATGATTATGAAAATATAATATTAACACAAATTGAAACTTATTGATCCATAAAATCCATTTTTTAACTGCAGTTATGGGGAAAAAAAGAAGTTTCAACATTTTAAATGTTAAATCCAACATTAATCCGATGGCACTGATCTACTTCCATATATGTCAAGTTGTTGATTTATGTGTGTGAGTCTGATCAATGTGTGTGTGTGTGTGTGTGTGTGTAGTTGCCCTCAGAACTCCAGGAAATGCTGAACAAACACATGAACTCGCTCTCCGTGGCCAGCTGCACCCCCGCCGGTCAGGACCCGGACTCCCTCAGCCTGACTCCGGCCGACGTGGTTCCGACCTCCGTGATCGCCCGGGTGCTGGAGAAGCCGGAACCGCTCCTGCTGAACTCGGCTCAGTCCAGCAGCTGCGGGCGTCCCGTGGCCGAGGACGTGTTCGTGCACGTGGACATGACCGGCCCGGCGGCCGGCGCTTTCGGGGGTCACCACCAGAACGGCAAGATTCCGGCCGACGAGAACCTCAACGGCTCCTGTCGCAGCCTGGACCGGGAGGAGGGAGGCGCGGACCGGGCCTTCGACAAGCTCAACCCGTACCCGCTGCCCCCGCCGCCTCTGCCCCCGCCCCCCCACTACCAGGGCCGGAGGGTCATCGAGTTCTCGTCGGACGACAAGGTGAAGATCCCCAAGAACAGTCCTCTGCCCAACTGCACGTACGCCACGCGACAGGCCATCTCCCTCAGCCTGGTGCAGAGCGAGGAGGAGCGGCTGCTCGCCGGCAGCCCCGTCCCGTCCTGCGGCAGCGTGGACGTGAACCAGTGCACGCCGCAGCCTGACGCCGCTGGAGAGCCTCTGTCCAGCCAGTCCAGCCCCTTCAGCAGCCCACCACAGGTACGACCCTGTTTCAGTGCCGTCAGAAGATTGAGTTTCAAATGTGGAAACTGTGAATATACCAACATGTAGCTCAGAGTAAACGCTTAGCATGTGCTTAGACCTTTCTGTGTGGGTTTACTCTGGGCACTCCGGTTTCCTCCCACAGTCCAAAAACATACAGAGGTTGATTGAGGACTTGTGGAAATTGTCTGTAGGTATGAGTGTGTGTGTGAATGGTTGTCTGTCTTTGTGTGTCCTGAGACAGACTGGTGTCCTGTCCAGGGTGTCCCCTGCCTCTTACATCAGTATCAGTATTTTTCTGTTTGTAGAAAACTCTCTTTTCATTGAAATGTTTACATTAGAAAATGGGATTAAGCCCCGCCCACTGAAAACACAGTTGAAATCTTGTTTTATCATAATCGGCCCACTCTGCTGTTGTTAGTCGAGGATGGAGGTTTGTTACAGCATCTCATTATTCACGGAAGCCTTCACCTCCAAGAAACTTGTTGTATAAACAAAGCCGGTTGTGGTTACAGCCGTCTGGAGGAGGAGTGAAGCCATTGTTATGCTCTTGTAACCTCTCGTTTGCCAAGATTTCAGACAGTGGAGAATTTTATAAAGTAATAACTTCCAACATCGTCATGATGAGGAAAGTTGAGTTTTTGTATAACTTGCCCTTTAAGCTTATTCTAATAATGTCACCAGCATTTAAATATTAAATTCCTTAAAATACTTTAAAAAAATTAAAAAAAACTCAATGTTTTCTTATCTCAAGTCTATGTAATTTTCTCCTCTGACATCATTTTATGAATGTACTCATAAGTTTAAAGACGTGCAAAGACAGAATGTAGGATAAAGGATAAAAAACTACTTTTTTTTTCTTTTAATGTTAGTATCGCTGTAAATTAAAATTCAATTGATACAATATTTAATACAAATACAAATGATAGAATAAATGCTTAAAACAACAACAAGATTTCAATAAAGAACATCCAAAGATTAAACATCTTAAATGTTAAACTATTAAATATTCTGATGACACTGATATACTTATATATATATCGTATAGAATTTATTTATTTCTAACATGAATAAAATGTAGTTTTTAATTAACTGTAGAACATACAAAAGAAGGAACTAAAAATAAAAGCAACTAAAAAGGAAACATAACCAAACACTGTAGTTCTAAGAAGGAGTAAAAAGATTAAGATTAAATCCTATTTTTGGTGGTACTAACCCTTTTTATTTTATTCTTCAGTTAGTAGCAAATTTTCCAATATTCCTCTGATCTCTGTGGTCCACGCTCAGGCTCCCAGCATGCTGGCCAGCTCCGCCAGCTCCGAGGAGGACCTGCTGGCCAGCTGGCAGAGGATGTTCGTGGAGAAGAAGCCTCCTGGAGCTGGAGCTCTGCAGCACCGCACGTCCTTCAGCAGCCAGACGGCTCAGGAGCTCCAGAGACGCCAGCCCGCCGGGCCCGTCTCCTCGGACCACCGGGCGGCGTACTCCGACGGCGAGGAGGGCTCGTCCGCCCAGAGCTGGACGCCGAGCCGCGGCTCCAGCCTGGACACGGACACGGACACCGAGACCCGGCCCTCCAGGAGCGGGCGCTGTTCGGCCGACGACGGCGAGCGTCTGCTGATGACGCTGGAGGACGACACCGGCAGCGTCGACACGGCCATCACCGTCGCCACGGCGCCCGCCAACTCTCACTGGGACGAGGAGGAGCGGGACGTGCTCCCGCAGGACTTGCCCACCATCGCGCCTCGTCTCCTGGACCTGGACCCCGCCCTCGCCGCCGCCCCCCCGCGTCCACAGAAAAGCCCGAAGCGAATGGGAGTTCACCACCTGCATCGTAAAGACAGCTTGACCAGAGCCCAGGAGCAAGGCACCCTGCTGGACTGATCAGCCCACTGTCTCCATGACAACCGGTCCCAACCTTGCAAACAGGAAATAGCCATATACGTGCGCGTGAGCTTTTCTTTCTCCAATCGCTCAGGTCACCTGGACAAACACTCTGTGCCTCTTATTCTGAAATGATGGCAGTCACTTCCTGTTATTGAGTCACCCGATCCGTTTCTCATCGTCATGGAGACAGGGGCGGGGCCACAGACTGGCGTGTGTTTTTATTTGTTTTAGTTTGATCGTTCGTTGTGTTCGTGTAGATGAGCTTTATTTTCAACACTGATCAATGAATGTCCTTGAATGTCTTACATGTTGGTCCTGATGTTCTCTCGCTTCACACACATCGATCACGGTCGCTCTCCGCCGCACACACAGTATTTTTATAACCATTTCAATTGACCTTGAACAGTATATAGTGGATCCATGTTTTTATTTTTTAACCATGAGAGTTTTCCTCCGTTGTCTCACTAACGATCATCTGCACCCGTTCGTTGATCACTTATTGATCACTCGTTCGTTGATCACTTATTGATCACTCGTTCGTTGATCACTCGTTGATCAGATGATTGTAACAAGATTGTCGCTCGTGTGGTCAGTGGTGGTCACTGAGATCTCGTCTGTACTGATGCTTCTGCTGTTAACCAACCAAAACTGTCCAAGATGGATGATGATTGTCCTGCAGTGTCGGCCTGATCGTATCAATGATCTCGACACACACACACACACACACACACTCACACACACTCGAAGATCATCCATGAAGACATTGCACGAGTCACTGAGTTGGGGCGACACGGGCTCGAGTTGCTCGTCTAGGTCCACGAGAACCACCGTTCCGAGCTGATAAAAGATTGAACGCCGTCTTCGGCTTAAATAATTGAATGTTTGCGCTGCTGAAACATGAAGCGCTAGCATCGCCGAGTCACACTCCAGCGCAGCCGTCGTAAATATTTGATCACGCAGAGACTCCGACTAAATATAGACTCGATAATGGCTCCCATTTAAATGAGCGGCACCTTCGTCGTCAACAAAAACATGTTTCAACATCACTGATCGGAGCATTAAAGTGTCTTTCACGCTGTTACACTCCTCGGTTTCCAAGAGACGGTTTACAAACGCTAACCTTAGCATCAAGATGTTTTTGTTCTTTCCACTTGATTTTGTGAGTTTTTGTTTGTCTTGGTCTTCTCTCTCTTGCTATGTTTGAGCTGGATTACCTTCACTGAATGTAAAAAACTATGTTAATTTGAATTAACTGCACCAGTTTCGGCAGAGGTTTAGCGGCCGGTGAGTTGCTAACATTTAACTGGAAGTTTCCATGCAAACTGTACATGCTGATGACGTCCCTGAGGAGCTCAGCCAGGGGTGTTTGGTTGGGTTTTGTGCATCAGAAAAAGTTGTGCTCGCCTGTGTAGTTGTGCTCACTGAATGTTCAGCACCGAGGGGCTGACACTGCTCGAGACCGGCGGAGCCAACATGGCCGCCTGCTCCCTCCATGCAAAACGTTGGAATGTTCACGAAGAATAATGTATCGTAGTGTCAGCGACTGTTATACCGATGATTTTATTTTCTCAATTTGTAAACTGATGTATATTTTAAATAAATATTTTCAATCAGATGCTGTGTGTGTTTCTCACACGTGGGCTTACTTTTGAGCCAAGATGGCTGCTTTCTCGAAGTCTACTCACTTTTTTGATGAATTATATTAAAATAAGATTTTTTAATTCTATTATTTAAATTAAATTTTACTCTTTCTATACATTACTTTCTCTCGCGTTTTTAAACGCTTTAGCTTCATCTTAATCCCGCCGATTTAAAAACAATTTAAAAGCTTTACTACGGGGACAAACATTCGTTGCACACCTCGCTCATGTGTGGACACTGCCATCTACTGGTAGGATCACAAACTTTTAACACAATGTTATTAAAAATGAAAGCGTTAAATTTCCAACAGATTCACCTTCTTCTTCCTGTTCCTTTGCCAGAAACCTACATCTGAATAAACGAGAAACACTGTATATGTCCACAGTGATGACAGTCATGAACCATAGGGTCTATATTATAATACATAAATAATACATTATATGATTATATTATATAAATATATGGTATTATATATTGTTCTATGTATTATATACCATATCTAATTATCGTGCTAGTCGGGAACGGAACATACGTCTCTGTTCTCTGGTGCAGAAAACTAGTTCCGCGTGGCTGACGTTTCCGCACGGACACATTTCTCTGCGGTGCACAACAAACTATTCAAGAGCGTCTGTTCGTCTCTTGTTGTGACTTTAAAGTCACGGAGAGTGTTTTTCACTTAAAAACATGTACATTAACGTTAAGTTATTCAACATCTATTGGTCATATTTATTATCGTATTATCAACCTATGAAGAGTTATGTTGCATTTAACGTGAATTTACCTCGAATCTTAACGTGTTTTAATTAAAAACACACATTAACTACTGATTAGAAAAGAAGATGAACATCTTTATTGGAACACAACACTAGAGAACAAACAACAACAAGAACAACATTAGAATGAGCAGCAAGGTGTAAGGGGGGGGGGGTCCTCTACAATTATGTGACCAATGAAGTGGGAGGAGCTTCTTAATTCTCGTGGCATATTAAGTGGGGGGTCTGGGGGTCTTTATTACTTACGTGACCTTATGAAGTGGTATGGACTTCCTTGTCTAGTGACATATGCAGTGGGGGGGGCTTCTCATGTATTTGAAGGATCTTCTCGAGTCACGGGACAACAGAAAAAAGAGGATTTGTCAATATTCGTCATTCTTATATTTAAATACGTCAATATTTATATATTACAATGTTCCAAATTAATAAATATAGCATAGGTAGTCTGAGTCCTGCCGCGGAGACCAGTCAACTGGTGCTGATGATGCCTCGTTGTCGTGAACAACCACCGACAAACTACAAACATGGCCGACCAGGTTGAGGATACGATCTTCATGCAAACATGAACAACTCTTGAACGTCTCAGAATCCAGATCAGAGTCAGGGACCCAGACATTTCCCAGTATGCTTTGTGTGACGTGGCCCGTGGAGAGGGGAGGCGGGTCGTGGCGGCGTTACCCACTTCCTTCAACACCCGTTAGTTCGACCTCTGACCCTCTCCCTGCACTCGTTGATCTCACTCAGAGTCCGTCTCCAGCGGCGCCGACTCGTCTAGCTCCTCCCTCTTGCGGTTCTCCTCAGCGTCCTGCAGGTGAGCCTTCTTGTGTCGGGAGAAGCTCGACGAGTGCATAAAGGTCTTGTTGCAGGTGCTGCATGTGTACGTCCGGGTCTTGGTTCCAGCGTGTAGCGTCTTCTGCTGCCTGGACTCCTGGTGGCTCTGCTGATGACGCGCTAGACTGGACGCGTGACTGAACCACTTCCCGCAGACGCTGCAACCGTGGCGAACCATCACGCTGCCCGACTCCTCCTGCTCCTCCTCCTCCTCGTCCTCCTCCTCGTCTTCATCCTCCTCCTCCTCCTCCTCCTCGTCCTCCTCTTCCTCCTGCACGGGCGAGTTGCTCCTCTTGCCGCCCTGCCTGCGGCGCCTGTTCCTTTTGCAGAGCGTGTAAAAGTTGGGTTTGTCCCGGGAGCAAAGTTTGAGGCGGATCTTGAGGTCCGACGACGACTGGGCCAGGTTCTCTTTGTCGGGCGTGTAGTTGTCCAGCAGCTGCTTCACGTGCGTCACCTGATGTTTGGACAGCAGCGTGGACGTCCTGAAGCTCATGTCACACTGCGGGCAGGCGTAGAACTTGTCGCCCCCGTGACCCCCGGCGAGAACCTGGACCGGAGACGTGGCGGTCGCCGGCCTTCGTTTGGTTCTCTTGTTTTTGGCTTCGCTCTTGAGCGAATAGTGCAGCATGGCCACGGTGGGACGAGGGCCCGAGTCCTTCATTAGACTCTGACCCTTCTTGTGGATGAGCCGATGGCGGGACAGGCTGGAGCTGTGATTGAATTCTTTTCCACAAATGTTGCAGGGATGGATCCGCCGCTGCCCGTGGAGGCGCAGGTGGCTGCCCAGCATCCTGGACACACACGGACGCACACAGTTAGAAAGTTTCATAATCCAGAAAAAGAGGAAAAATCATCTCAATAATTCATCAACATCCATAATGACCGTCAACATCATCCTCTCCAGGGGCCTCATGTACTAAGGGGTCGTCAAACAAAAACGTTAATAACTGTGTATGTGAAATATAAACATTTACACCGGAGCTCGTCTGCACTCATTAAACGCAAGTATGTGGTCGGAAATGTTTTAAATTAAAGAATATAAACTGTTAATCCAGTTTAAATTCATGTTTTCATTTGTTTTTTTCTGATTGCGGAGAAAAAAATGACAAACTCTGCTTAAGATATGATTTAAATATGTAAATGAGGGCGTGGAAAGAGATGAACAAGTCCATGTTGATTTGGATGAACAGTGGAAAAGTGCTTGTATTTGTATGCACGCGCAGATTCATACGTCTGAATATTTTTGTACGTGCACCATTTTCTGGATTTGAGTGTCGTTTTTAGTAGAAGATCCAGTAACTTCTTTGTACATGAGGCCCCAGGTTTACGGCCTGTGACTGGGCTGACGGGGTGAACGCAAAACCAATGACATAGTTTGTTGAGACCCAGACCATCAAGAACGACACCAAAGATAAGTTATGTCAAGGTCGGTCTCTAGGGACCAGGACCACCAATTGGTGGGATCAAGTGTGGTTAAGCCTCCTTATCTTAATGAATTTTCCCTTTTGCAAAGTTCTACATCGCAAGCTGCGAACAAGAAAGTGAGACTAAGATTAGATCAGGCTCACAAAAATAAGACAATAAAGATTTGTAGACCGTTGGTCTGGTAAGTCTTGATTTTCCACTTTCTTTTTTAAAATAATTCAGTAAGACCAGAATTGTATCTACTCTTCACTAGAGTCTTGCAAAAAGAAAAAATGTCAACGTCTCAATAAACATGAAGCCAAGCCAGTCCTAGAACGGGAGTTAGTACGAGCAGAAAGTTGAGACCAAGACTAGTTTAAAACATTTAAAATAGGGAAAGAGCAGCATCTGCTATATAAAGGAGATGCCAGGCATCGTAAAGTTTCTCTGGCAGCAGCTGAAAGTTGTGGCTTTAAGGATGAAAACCTCTGGAAAAACAATCACTATATTTCTTCCCCATCAACTTGGACTTCCTTCAGTATTTTGACCCGTAGAGTCCGAGTCTTCCCACCAAACACACCTCAGTGCACAAGAGTGTAAAGAGTTTTCTCAGGATTCCTCACAAGATGTTTCCCTGCATCTCAACACACTGGGACGTCACTACATGGCTTTGGGTTTATTTCATCGTTTTGAAATGTGTATCATAACAATAAACGCCTTATTCATGTATTACACATTTGTCCTTCAGAATTTGTAAATGTTTCAGGAATTTTTTAAATATACTAATAAGTCATAAAAAGAATCCTTAAGTATTTTAAATCTTTTTTTTTTTTATCCAAAATGATTTGTTCTAAAGAACTGCATCGCCGCCCCTCTTAATCCAATCCTGATTTATTAAACCAGCTTGTCAGAGTTAGTAGTACAAGAGGCCAAAATCCTTTAAGAGTCAAACAAAAGTTATACTGTACTTTCATACTCGTGATGGCTTGATCTGCAGTACTTGAACCATCTCTGTGGTTGTGATCCTTCAACAAACAATCCTTCAATCAGTTTCACTCTCTATGGTCTCCGTATGATTGTTTAGATCCATAGAATCTGTACCTTAAACACGAGCTTCCTCACAGATCAACCTTTATCAACATTAACTTTTATCTGCTTTGATTTGAGGCAACGAGACGACGGACGACAGGAAACCACACTTTGCATTAAACGGCTAAACAAGCTACTGAGTTGATTATTCATTAAAGCAAGTTTGACTACGAGAAAATTCTGAGTTAATTTAAAAAAACAAACTGGTTAATTAAGTGACAACAGGAAGAAGAAGTCGTGACAAAAGGGAGGACGGACTTTCCGAGCAGCTCACTCTAGTAATGTCCGTAATATACTGCGACTGCTCCGAGGAGTCATCAAGCCAAAGGAGAGCAACAAGGCTCCATAGTAAGATTGAAATTAAATAATCCAAAATATGCCAATAAAATATTAATAAACCTTTCATTTTCAAAAAAGTAAGCAAGTAATATTTGTACAGTGCTTTTCCAGACCAGGGTCACAAAGCGCTTAAACAATCAAAACAAAACTCAATAAAATATATACTTAAAAAGGAAACAAATCTCCTCAACTACCTTGTTTTTAGAGTGTATACAATAGTAATACAAACATTCTCTCCAGCTCCTCCATGGACTCTCCCATACTCTCCTCTTTTCTCTCACTATATCCTCCCTCACTCTTCTCCTTATCCATCTGTCTCCCCCCCCATCCTTCCTCCCAGCCAGTCACAACAGGAGGCCGTCAACAATGAGTCTGGTTCTGCTCGAGGTTTCTGCCTTCTAAAAGAAATTCTTTCCTCGCCATAGCTCACTGCCGGGTGTTTCGCTTCTTGCTGGGATCTGTTTTTCTTTAATCAACTATAGTCTTACTTTAACTGTAAAGTGTCTTGAGATAACTTTGTTATGATAAGACACTTTAAATACAATTTAAATGAATTCTCATCAGACACATTTTCTCCTCGGATCAGTTCCACTCTCACAAAAACACAGTCAAATATCGAATATTGCACACGACTGCTTTAGCAAGTACCAATCAGAGGAGGCCCTCCTTCCACTCTCAAACCCACAACAGCTGACTGGGCAGAACTTGTCGTGCTGACCCCCGTGACCTTCCATCACAACAGTGAAACTCACTAACAACAAACTTCACAGACTATCAACCATCAGGTACGAAGACTCGTGATCACCTGCTGCCCTTGAAGCTCATGCCACAGTGTGGACACGTGTGTCCCGTCTCTTTGAGCGAGGCGTCCAGCGTCCTCTTGGTGGCGGCGGTGTGGACGTTGCTGTGTCCGGCGTGCGTCTGCTGGTGGCGGTACAGGCTGGAGGCGTGGCTATAGCACTTCCCGCAGTAGCTGCAGCGGTACTGCCGCTCGTCCAGCTCCAGGTTGGCCAGGTCCGAGTCGTCCTGGTCCGACTCCTCCTCGCCGTCCAGGTGAACGTGGCTGGCCTCCAGCAGCGTGTCCCCCTCGTTCTCCTCCTCCTCCTCGGAGTCCATGGTGATCTCCACGCTCTGCTCCGTCACCTCGCAGGGGTACACCTCCTCGTAGGGCACGAAGAAGGGCTCCTCGCCCTCCACCTTCAGCGGCTCGCCGCTCAGCTCCACCGTCTCGTCGGACTCCTTCTTCAGGCAGGCGATGGTGAACTTGGACCCCACCTCCGCCCACTTCACCACGTACTCGATGGGCTGCGTGTCCATCTCCACGGTGATGAAGTCGGCGCCCAGAGCGTCCGACTCGGCGACCGTCAGCTCTGCCTCGGAGTCGTCCATCGTCCATGCACCTGCACCTGCGGGTCATCCAGACACACACGGGGTTATTATGGTCGGTTTCACTGGGTTTTAATGCTGGGAACTTCACCCTGTCGCTTGAGACGCATCAGAACCACTGCACACACCTACAGACGACTGGCGTCTTCAGGGGCCAACGTCACGTCTACATGACGTCACTACCACGCATCCGGTTCACAATCAAAACTGACGTCAGAGATTTACCGTCGTTTAAAATAAACGTCCACTTTTTCTGTCCTCTATGTCATCCACGTTATGTGGCGTGATGACGTCATAAGCAGATGCGTCTGATCCAGATGTGATCTGCGGGGGAGGGCGAACCGCTGCCGTAAAACCGCGCCGAAACCCCCGGTTCCGTTATGGGCTCGCCCGAACGGACGAGGAGTGGCTCGTGCACGGACAGGTGCAGGGACACCGTCGGGCATCAGACCCGTGTCGTCACAGAGCCGGACGACACTGAGCGGCGGGATTTTGGGGAGGAGTTCGGCCTCCGCGGCTGCGGGCGGGTTCGCTCCATTATTCTGTCAAAAATAAACACTACCAGCCGCAGGGGGTTCGGTTGTGCACCGGTCCTGACCCAGGTACTCACCGTTCTCTAGTCCAAATACAGTGGAACGACACCGAGAGACAGAACCGGCGGACACAATAAACAGGAAGCACAAAGCATTCTGGGAAAGGATTAAATGCTAGCGGACAACGGAAATGTGCGTGTGTTTTTCAAAATAAAAGCACCGAAGCCTAAAAATTATTATTATTATATATATATTAAAATGTACTTACTGTCACACTCGTGCGGGTCAGTCCACGTCAATGACGTGCCTTCACACATACAAATATAAAGTATTGTTAAACGCAAATGTCCCTCGACTCACGAACGGAAGAATGACATTCGCAGACCCTACTGTCCATTAAATGTTATATTTATCTTAAACAAAGACTATTAAACATGAGGGTTGAAAACATTCGTGTTAAAGTGTGACGTCATAGCCGAGCCACAGCGCGGTGATGACGTCGAGCTCTGACATTGACCCTTCGAAGAGACTTCCGTCTTTCAAAAGTCATTCCTCCTTCTTCTGTAACCATGACGTAAGCAAGACTCACACCGGGCTCCGCTAAAGTCTCATGAAGTTTATATTTAAACACCATGTTTTTCTGAGGCCTTCAGATCCTTCGTTCTCATCCAGTCTGGTCGCGGGGGCAGCATTGAGAGCGAAGAGACTCAGTTCTGTATCACAGATGATCCATCTGACAAATCCAGAGGACACTGAAGTGCTATTTTAATTACATTTATCTATTCCTACATCAAAATACAGCATTTAAATAAAATAAAAAAAAGTTAAAATACACACAGAGGTACAATTTTAACTAGTTAATAACAAAACAAACACTGTGTAAGGGAAGTGATTTCACGTCACTCTATATCGTTTCTATTTAAGCAGTAGTTGAGCTTTGAGACTGAACCATGACAACAGAGTTGACTTTCTTACAAACACCTCAGAATCTACTGATGGTTCCTGAACTTCCGGACCAGAGGAGAGAAATCCTTCCAGACTGTTGAACGATCTCTTGTGTTTGATGATCTCCTGACTCCTTCAAGAAACATCTCAAGACACTTTTAATTTGTGCTTTTGCTTAACTTTCTTGAGGCAATTGTTTGAGATACAATAACAGAGATTATTAAAATCTATAGACTTCCAATAAGGGTTAAATTGATAAAAGAATAAAAAGTAAATATTGCGTACTTTTGGTTATAGAAAGTTTGTCAAATACACATTTTGTAAAGCCTGTGACCTTTTTTGCTAAAACACTTTAAACCGTTGTACGATCGAGTTCGACCTCCTGCTCTACATGAACGGTTCCTCAATAAGTAAGTCCATGTGTAGTCAGTGACGTGGCACACGCTTATTATGTCAGCAACTTTTATTTTGAAAGAGCCGCAGAAAAGACATCCTCAACCCAGCAAGAAATTAAAAGCAAAGAGAAAAATAAAAATCTGCCAAAGAAGGCAGAATGGATTTCATGACGTCCCGGCAAACGGGAGGTCATTCAAATCACTTGTGCAGAAAAAGTCCAAATAAAAGATCTGATAAAAATAATCATCTGCATTAAAACATTGCTAAACACGCACACGTTGTTTACTCATCAAGTCGTGAATGTTTTCGGACCCCCCCCTCACTTACTGAAGATTCAATGCATTTTCTGTTAGGAGTATTAATAGCAGAATATAAGTCGGTGACTAGTAATTTAAAGATCTTCACTCGTCGGGACGGTGCAGCATAATCCAGACACAATCAAATCTGAAAGAGAAAAACAACAATGAGTGTCAACTTCAGACCAAGAGCGTCACACGGACTCACCTCTAGCGATGACTTGTGAAGCCACTGCCCTTTGTCTCCGCCCACTTTCAAACACGAAAACAGATCACAGACCAGCGGTAACTTCAGGCGCTCCTGCGACATGGATCGATAAGTCATCGTTGCACTGGAACCTCGGTCGTGTCGGTCTAGTTACCTGAGCCTGACTCCTCTTCTTCAGCAGCCACTTGTCCTGGTCTTCAGACGGCAGGGGTGTCGCTGGTGATGCTGCCGGCTGGACCCAGTGATCCAGAGGCAGCTGGAAGACTGACCGGGACTTTGTCTCCCTGCTCGCCTTCTCTTCCCCTGGAACGTCCCAGTCGGACAGGGCACAGGAGGCGGAAGAATTGATCTGGGGGTGGAGCCAGGCTTCCAAGATGGCATGAACCTGCAATTGAAGTGACATTAGTCTGATGCTGTCCACAGAACATTTTCTTACATTAACAAATTAATTAATTAAACACAGAACTTACAACCTTCCCTCGTTGGTTGAGGCAAAATAGTGACCGTTTTATTTTAAAAGTTCAACTCATGTGTAGATTTAAGTGTGTGTTGTTGTGATGTTGGACTCCGTTGTAATATTTGTGAAAATCATCTTAAGCCCCGCCCACTGAAAACAGTTTTTCTAGAGATGACATTTCACTTAACATAACCACACCCACTCTGCTGTGATTGGTCAAGCATTTCTCACTTGCAGTCCCGGAAGACTCCACCTCCAAGGAACTTGCTGTATAAACAAAGCGGGGCGTGACTACAGCAGGCTGGAGGAGGAGTGAAGCCATCATTACATCATAATGGACTCTGATCCCGTAACCTCTCGTTCGCCCAGATTTCTTACTCTCTAAGACGCAGTAAGTTTGTGGCTTTTACGTCACAATCACAGCTGTTGATTGTGTTTAACGCAACAAAGACAGACATACAATTTAAATACAGTGTCGTAGCAACCAATCAGCCCTGACCAAAAGTTTGTAGAAATGCATCATGGGAGTTGACTGTTTTGTTGGCACCATAAGTAAGGCGTGTGTTGTAACGAGTGCGTCCACGAGGTTCTGTGAGCCGTGACATCACTGTAATATCTATGAAGTAAACAAACATGTTTCTGGTTCATCAATACCTTGTCCTCCTTGGCTTGAAGGTTCAGGACAGGAGGCACTTTCTTGGCTAGACTGACACCGTTCTTGTCTCGACCGTCCTTCTTGAGCAGCCACAGGTCCAGGGCCTCTTTTCCACAGTTTTGGTCACAAACGCACTCGGAGTAGCTGCCACAGGTCTCGTTGGCCCGGCACACCTGCTGGACCGGCGGAGCTTGCTGAAGCCACTCTTCTAGTTCTTTGGCGGGGCTGGTGTTGGGGCTCTTCAAGCAACGAAGCAGACCCAGGTTCTCGATCTCCAGAGGCTTGGTCACCTGACAGCACGAGGTGCAGCTGGACGTGGAGCGACCGGAGGAGACCAGCCAGTCGCCGCTGGACCAGTTGGCCGCGAACGGCTTCAGCACCCGCTGCCAGCGCTCGGCGTCGGACGTCTCCGCGACCACGTCAGGAGTGACCACGTCCGGAGTGACCAGCCAGTCGCTCAGCATCTCCTCTTGCAGAGCGTCGCTCAGGTCCGACTCGTCGATCTTCTCGATGGAGAAGGTGGAGCTGCAGCTGCTGATGCTGCGCTGCCGACTGACCGGAGCTCGATCTTGATGAAGCCATGCGTCCAGGTCCTGCAACTGACCCCAGGCCTTCAGGAAGTCCACAGAGTCGTGCCTGGAGCTGGAATTCTGAGAAGAACAAATCATAGTGAGTGACAACAAGAGTCATATTAGCCTGACGTTACCAAAACATTTTTTTATATTTGCCGATAATGAATCGACATGTTCTGCTTATTTTTTAGAGAAAGAAAACATTGCTCTGATATCTTAAAAATAAAAGTTTACTTTGAATTTCCAATCAATAGCAAGGTTGACCTACTTGACAACCAATGGTGAAAACAGGCCAATTGATTTTTTCCAAGAGTGTAAATATTTACATTGTGTGTTGGAGGAAAAACGTGATTCATTTCACTGGAAATGTTTATCAGTTTTTCATCTCTTGGAAAAGAGTTGAGGACTTTTTTTATATTGAGCATAATCTACCATCAGAATATTTAATAGTTGATTTTAAGGCATTTAATTATTGTTTTGAATAATTTAATTGACTTATTTGTAATATGAAAGGTAGTTTTTTTTCTCTCCATTTTGAATAATTGAATTAAATCATGGAGATATCTTTTCAAAATGAATTGTTTTTGTTTGATATTCTAATTCCAATTATTGGCCTTTAAGTTGTGTAAAAAAATTGTTTTGTTTTTTTAATATTCGCTTTTTAAAATCAAAATATAAGAAACTAATTCAATGTAAAAAAAAAAACGATTGAATAAACTAATAAAAAAACAGGTTAATGCTTAAAAAATGTAAATAAAATAATTTTCAAACATTGGAAACCTTGAAGTCAACTATGATTTAAACAACTTCTGATATCCTTCCATAGCATACATACCTTTATTATCATTACGAACAATAACAAATGCAGTCTTTACCTCGTCCTTCCTCCTGTTCAACAGCCAATCCTCAGGGGTCTGTGTGCGTGGCGGGGCCACACGAGCGGTGCCTGGTGGTCTGGCCCCCAGAAGCCACTCACTGAGAAAACTCGAGTCCATGCTCTGAAGAAACATCAGACGATCTTTCACAATCTTGCACAGGTTTAAACGCCGCTCTTACGAACACACCTGCTTGATGTTGGCTGAGATCGGAGATTCTGTGATGACTTTCTCCGACTCCTTCAAAATAAAAGAGTAGACGACAGTCAGCAGGTGAACAGAGGAGCTTCTGTGTGAAAGTTTCACGCTCGCCTGTGAGGTGACGTCTCCGAACGAGGTGATGGCGTCTCTCAGAGAACGTGTGTTGGCGTGGAAGCGAATGTCGGACGTTTCCTCAGGAGACAATGACAGAGACGAGAACCTGAAGGAAAGAAGTCACAGATCAGTGTTTGTTTACGTGAACAAAATATTCAAAATATTGTGTGAATATCTAGTGAGTGACTTATACTATTCAGGATTAAACCTATTCAAAACCTACTTTATCTACTAGTTCTACTTAAACCAACTACCGTCTTAACACAAACCTTAATATCATCAATAGAAAAACCAAAACACACAACAGTACTGAACAAGCAGAATAATTACTTCTATTCAGAAGCTAAAATGTTCTAGAAAAGTGTTTTGATTAATGAAAAGGTTTAAGAATGTAAAATAAAAGCAGCTTTAGTCCACACTGTCGTCGTTTGTCACGTCGTCCTCAAACAAGCATCTTTTTGTCTGACATTAAAATGTGGAATCTTTCATAGTTTCATCAAACCGTGTCCGACAAGACGCATCAAGAGAGAAAATTACTTTTCCATGCAGCCGCTCAGCTGACTGTCGATATAATCCCTGTTGTTGTGGTTCTGCAGCTGCTGAGAAACGGCATCGAAGCGTCCGCGCACCTGAAACACAGACCACTCATCAGGCTTCTCTTGAACATGTAGAAGCTCGCATGGATCCCGGTCCGTACCCAGTGTAGCTTCTGTAGCTGTTGTTGCAGTGATTCACTCTTCAGCTGCTCCAGCAGATCTATTTGACTGAGGAGCCAAACCTCCCGGCAGCGCAGCGCCTCCTGCTGGCGGCTCACACTGCTCTGCAGCTGCCAGCGGACCTTTGAGAACGAAGAACAAACATTTTTTATAAGAGGGAAAAGAAGACCTACACAAGTCACAGACTCAGGAGAGACCAGCGGGAGTTCTAGTCACATCTCACCGTTGAAGATAAACGTCGTGGAAAAGAAGTCAGGATTCTTAGAAATGAAGCTCAGCGTCACAGGAGTGCATGCACACGAGTGATAAGGATATGCTTCGCTCCACTTTTATACAGCACCCATTCCCCACCTCCCATACACACACACACACACACACACAGCTGACTCAGCAAACCACTTTATGAATCATATGACTCGACAGGAACCACACAGTGGGGGGAAAAAAATCAGGCTCTTAAAGAGAAAGAGGTGACAGAGTTGACAGAACCTGCGGAGAGACTGACGTAATACAAGACTCGGCACCGGCAGAGATAAGACCCTCACCTCTCGGGTGTTGTCCCTCAGCTGCTGCTGGGTCTTGGTCACAGCGGTGATCGCGTCCTCCAGCTGGTCCAGAGCCTGGAAGAACTGCTTGTGCCCGGCCACCTCCATCCTGGGAGCCAAACAGAGAAAAGTCTCACGTCTCGACCCACACATGGAAATAAATGTTTCGTGACTGTTGAAGGCAAACTGACGGTTCAGGAGTCACTAGTGCGAGAACAAAAACAATGTTTCTAAGAGTGTGTTTTTAACCACGTTTAATCTCTGCCGGGGTCCTCCTTACCCCAGTTAAGCTGTAAATAACGGTTGAATAAAACGTGTGTTAATCTCAAACTAGTATCGACCTGCCAACGAATTCTCAGACCACCAGATCTCATGACTGTGGCTCAGGTGTGTTTATGGCATACATGGAATCAAGTGGGATATGAACCCACTAACACCAGCAACCACCAGCTAATACCCGTCAACAAAGACGCTCATGACTGTTGCTGCTGGTTGACAGCCAGCTGGTGAGAGGCCAAAACACAGCTGATATCAGTGGTTACAGGGCGTAGTTCAAGGGCGAAGTATCAGGAGGATGATAAGACTTACGTCATGAAAAGAAGCTTCATGCACAGGACAGCACACGTTAAACATTAACAAATGTTTGCACTCACGGTGGAGAGATGTTGTTGTTAACTTTTTATACACAAGTATTTAAATGGTTATTCTACATGCAAAATATTACCATAGTGACCTGAAAGCTCAGATAAAGTCTTGAGCGAGTGACAAGTGGCGTTAAAAGCCATTTTTAAAACATTGTTATAAAAGACAATTTTGCTTTAATCTATGGATTTGAAACCTCAAATGCAGAAACACGACAAGGGTTTTTAGTGAAAATCATAAGCACAAGATCGTTGATTAAAACATAAAATAAAGAAACATTGTGCAAACAATTCTTTCCATTCTGTTCCATTTTGATTCAGTTAATCGAACAGGTTTAACAATTTGTATATTTGAAACACCTAAATAAGGATTCTTCCCGGACAATATATGATAAATAGCAACACACAAGCAACATCAAATATGAGAACTTCTTAAGACGTATCATATCCATTAAGCTTCTTTTTCTTCCAAGTTTCCCTGATCTTTACACCAATTACATAAAGGGTTGGGAGTTCAGTGAAAGTCTGATAAGTGTTTTGGATTCACTCCACGGTTATTGCAGTTTCCAGTTGACGAAAGGTTGGCAGAAGTTACAAAACAACAACTTAATGACACATAAAAGCCGTTTTTGTATTGCGTGCGTCTGTATTTAGTGTTGAGTCTGTGTTATTTTTAGCTGACGTAGGTAACTATGTAAAAGTGATGTAAATGACTAACACAAGAGAGACATGGTCTGCAGTAAAAGAGGCTGCGTTTGGTCAGTAAAAGAGCCATTGCCGGATCACTCCTAGTTGTTGATGCATGTTTTTTATCTGATTAAATATGACATATTCTTTGCTTTAAGAACACAATAGATAAACACTGGACTCGTTCAAAGTATATCATAAAAATCCACAACACAAACGACAGTTTTGTGTATACACTGAAACCATTCAGCACATGTCACAATAACCAACGAAGCATCTGAATGTTTGAGCCACGATAAATAAAGATCGTTCCTGCTGTGACGTTAAAAGTACAGAATTGACCTCCAATTGGTTGAGTATAACTGAGGTACTTTTGTGGCACCGGGTATCAAACATGCTTTGTCTTTTGATGCGCAGTTCCAGGACACACGCATGATTCATTTTTGAGGATGTGTGAATTTTGTTTCCGTTTTCTGCACTTGAAATTTAACCAAAGCTGAAAAATGTAACTTCGTAGCAGATGCAATGTCATTACATTTTTGTTAGAATTGATAGTATTAAATTACCATCCAAAAAAAAGGATTGTTCAGTTTGTAGCTCAATCAAACTTATTAATTGAAATTACACATTGAAAACATTTTAATTTATTGTTCACATTTATCAAAATAATGGCAAGAAATATTTTTGCGATTGTCCAGCAGGTTTAATTATTTTGTCAAATCGTTACACAACCCTTTTTTGGGGGGTTTCACTTCCCTCGCTCAGTCTCTTCCTCGATAAACAGTGGCTTTTGTCTCGCATTATCTGGGAACTTGAAAAAGTTTAGGCATAGATAGTCAATCTGGAAAGTAAAGTGTGTAAACGATTATCTTCATATAGGAACATGTACACCCATCTAAACTGCAGATTGTATATTATTGTGGGTATCACTTAGTACACTACATTTCAATCATTTATAAATATACAGAACAGAAACATTCTTTGGGATCAAAAAAGTTATTTTAAGTGTAGTAAGAAAGCGTCGGGATGGATGTGCCTTTTTGTTATCGTGTATTCTGTTTACATTTAACTATCAGACAATAGTCTCCTAATTGGCTGTATTATCTTAATACATGTTTGCTTGAATTCACTTTTAGATTAGATAAACTTTATTGATCCCTCTGGAGGAAATTGTTTTTCCAGCTCAAAGCAACACAGACGAAAGGCTCATAACAAGAACAAAGTTCAATAAAACGAAAGTGCAAGATGACACAAACTAAATCTAAAGATAAGGAACATATTTTAAGTCAACATAAACGTTTAAGGCCCCTACAAGGGCCCCTGGTGACACCAGTAACTATCTCTTGCTGTTGGAAACTCATGACACAGCTCAAGGTTGGTGACCCCTGAGGACCCCTGGTCACGTTTCTTGTTGACAAGAAGTCAACAATGTCTAATTCTGTTATCTTTCCGTTGATGGGAAAATATACACGACGTTCAGTTCAAAAAATATTTAAAAGGGGAATTGATAACGTGTCTCTGGTCCTGCAACGTCATAACAACTGTTTCCAGAGAAAAACACTGGCTCAAGATTTCCGCCATTGTTCTGGTACTGTATGCACACACACACACACACACACACACACACACACACACACACACACACACACACGTATGAAAACACACCTGACTCCTGCTGCATACCTCAATATTACCATCATTATTACCACCATTACTATGATATTTTCTTTCTATATTTCAGTAACGCGGAGGAGAAAACGAAACAAAAGCAAACAACTAGCATGTGTTTCCATTATTGTGTTCAACAACAACCCTGTGGTGACAATAGAAAAAACATAGACACTCCCCATACTTTCATTCTAAAACGTGTTCCCGCCTGGATAGAACCTGATAACCTCCAGTGGTACCTTCAGTGGTACCGAAGATGATGCGTGTATCGAACACTTTGGTGACATAACGTTACACGAGCCGCCATGATGTTCACTAGCTTAACGTAGAGGTGAAGCACACGGTTGTGTTGTGTCTTAACATTGACTTTATTACAACACACCGTTCATGTGTAACTACACTTGCAAGCGTCGAACACACAAACTGTCGGCGGCGAGTGACATTTTTTTATTGTTTAAGATTTTGAGGTTAAGACGTTGAAGTTGTTGGTCAAAGACGCCATTTTGTAACGTTAGCAATCCTCGCAGCCGGACACATTCGGCAGAGACTCACCGAATAGTCTTGATCTTATCCTCCAAATCCTACAACATTGATTTTCGGAACTTGTTCGGAAAACCCAACACGAGGCAGGTGCGGTTGATTCCTTCCAAAAAATTCAGTGAAGCAGGTACTATTCACTTTCTCCTGAGATGTCGATGACACCAGCGGTGCTGAGGCCGGGGGAAGGGGCGTCCTCGGCGCAGACGCGATGACGTCACGCACGGTTCCGGAAGCAGTCGTGCGACTTCTTACTTACAGCATCATGCGACTGTTCGACTGAACAAGTGGCTCCAAAATACGTGTTTATATGAATAAAACAAGTGCTGCCTTGAGAGTCCAGGCTGTAAAAGTGCATGAAGTCCAGCCTGGTCATATTTAAACACAGTTTATTACGTAATACTGGGGCGTGTTTCCTGCATGAACTGATAAGGAACTTAACGAGCAACATTTTTAATCACGTGACTCGTCGCATTATTTACTGAGACTCTTACTCTGTTCCAGAGAAGAAAGTGACTAATAAATAATTTTAAATGATGGGAAAACTAAGATTAATAAACATCATTTTATTTAGAGATCCTTTTTTTTTTTGTTGTTGCATATTTCATATATTTTATGAGTCAAAATAAATAAATTAATAAGAGTTATTTTTGCTTTGAAATAGGAAGCGTTATATAAAGTTCAATACATTGAATTAATAATTAAAATAAACATTTGTAAAAAATCACTACAAAAAAATATAAAACCAAAACTCAAACAATAACAAGTTATATGTAGAGTTAAACTAGTAATAACATTGTTGGATGACTGCATGGAGTCAGAGGGTCGCATGTGGCCCCACAGGTCTGACAATAGGTCTTTTTATTTTACACTATTTTTTAAAAGCTTTATGTTATTAATATAATAATACTTTTTGACCCGTCCCAGGACAATGCCAATGTCCAAAATACATCCACACTACATACTTTCTTTACTAGCGTCAACAATTGATAGACAGATGTTTTTTTGTTAGTAGATTGTTTATTTAAAAAAAAGTAAAAAGAAAATAATACGTTAAGTTGAAATCATTTGTAAAGATAAATAAGCGTTGGCACTGGAAAAAATATTGGCTAAAAAAAGAAGACTGTAATTTTAATATTTAAATATTAGTTGAAAAAAACATATTGGAATACACATAAAGTCATGTAAAATATATATATATATATAAAATATTTAAAAAAAAATAGTTACATCTATATTTTTTACGTCAATTCAAGTAGGAATTATTCCAAGATTCATGCTTTCTGTTTAACTTTATTTGATGGACTACTTGTATGTTGCTGTTGAAAATGACATTCTCGACACATCATTTATTTCTTATTGCATGTGAGGGATCAGTGAAGTTTTATCTATCTATATATCTATATATATATTTCTTAATATTAATATTATAACCTCTCCTACTACAGGAATTGCACTGATAATAAAGCAAGACAAACTAAAAAAACATTCATTCTCGAGTAGCATTATAAACTAAAAAGAAGGAGAAGAGAAGAAAAGAGAGACAGAAATACTATATATACATAGATATAAAAATAGTACACAAATAGTAAAATGGGAAAATACGTGATGATTTCTTTTTGTAAAATTATTGACTCTCTCTTTGTTCTTTTGTTTTAGTGGTTCGTGCGTCATTATTTTAATTATTTATCTATTTGGAGTATTTGTGATTTGGTCTCTGAGATAGGACTCTGGCGCCATCTTGTGGATATTTGTTAGTTTTGCAATAGAAGTAGAGCGATTGCATCATACCGTGTGTAAAGAGTTGCCATTTTAACAAAACCTTTCTGAAGTAAAAATATTATCTGGAGATATGTGGGTAAAGTGCAAGCTCATACAATGATAGAGTGGGTGGGGCAAGGATAAATCAAAAATATAATACACAATAAACATTTAAAAAAACAATCTTCCTTGTGACCCCCAGATATATGTTGAACAATAGATGAATATAATTGTCTTTTCGATGAGTTTTTCGTCAATAAAATGCTTAGAAATTGAGCTGTTGTGATTTTAACAATTTCTTTACTGTCAACGTGAAGTTAAAAGCATTCCAAATAATTAATCAATAATAATTATCAAACGACATCAAATATGTGATCATAAAATAGAAAATAAAAATGCAGTGACAATGTAATGGTTTTAAACCATTTTAAAAATGCGAGGAAGCTACTATTGACCAGTAGTGACAAATATTGGATAGAATCAAATAGGTATCATCTGACAATAATATTGGACACAGAGTGATTGACACCCAAACAGGAATGTTAATATGAATAAGAAACAATAAATGTCCTATGATAGACCCTTGTGGTACCCCACAAATCTCGGTTTGCTTTATTTTATATATAAATAATTATTAAACCATTTACAGATGTACTCATGAAAACTACATGCAACTTTCCAAGTATAATGTCGGGGTTGACAGAATGTATAAATAAATGTATAACTAAATGTATAAATATGTAACAAAATTTATAAATGAATAAATAAATGTATAAATAAATGTATAAACACGTAAAAAAAATGTTTAAAAAATGTATAAATGTATTAATACGTAACAAAATGTATAAATAAATGTATAAATACGTAACAAAATGTATCAATAAATGTATAAATACATAATAAAATGTATAAATAAATGTATAAATAAGTAATAAAATGTATAAATGAATAAATAAATGTTTGGATAAATATCAAAATGTACAAATAAATAAATGACTTTAGATTTAATTTTTGTCAAAGAATGGAGCTACTTTACGCATAAATACACATTTTGTTTATACATTTAAACACTTATTTGCCCTTTTAATAAGTGCATAAAGGTGCAATAAGGCACAATAAACACACAACTTTGCATACACTGTAACCCATCTGACAAACGTACACATTCTCATGGACACAAGGACGCACACAATTCGGAAAAAGTGTAGACAAATGTGTTTATTTTTGAAGTCGTAGATAAAACAGTGTTATTTTCTCCACCAGGGGGCGTTAGTTAGTGTCCCTCACAGTAGTCAGAGCCAGGATCGGGTCAATCTTCCTCTCGCAGATCCAGTCTGACGACGAACGGCGAGCGGTACGACCCGAGGTACAGTTTGCCATCGTGCTCCAGGACTTCGCTGACGTGCGGAGCCACCAGGCCGCCTGGATCGTGGAAACTACGGGAACATACGCCGCCCTCGTGCAGCTCTGCCACCAGACTGTAGGGTTGAGCCAACTTCACCAGCACCTGCTGGTTGAACACCTGCAGGCAGAAGAAGTATTTGATTCTCAGCTGGTTAGTGTTGGTCCAACATACTCTTGTTGTGACTTTATTTCCTTTCGAGGAACTTTCTTCTCAACAAGAAGCTCGTCTACCTCACACTGAACTGACAGTTGTTGGTTCACCTTGAAAAGGAGCTTCTTGATCCAAGGTCGCTCGGACAGGAAGTCCATCATAGAGAACCCAGGGTTCGGGCGTATGGCCGACATAGCCACCCAGTACCCTCCGCTGGAGCTGGGACGGATGTTGTCCGGGAAACCAGGGAGGTTGTCGATGAAGGTGTCCATGCCACCTTTGTTTAGACCGGCCACGTGGACTCTGGAGGTCACAAGACAGAGGCTCAAGGTCACTGGTTTGTTTTCGTCATCATTCTACGGTTTATGCATCTCCAGTATGAAAATATAGTATTTATTGTATTATGTTTTTTTTAAGGCATTGAGTTGCTTTTTTATAATTGAATTAAATAATTTGTATATTGAAAGGTTGAATTTGTTTTAGTACTTCTTCGGTATCGTCTCTTATTATAATAACTAGTGATGAGTTGATGAAACAGTGTCATGTTGTTCAGAGGTCAGTAGGTGGCGCCATCAGTTTAAAAATGATGTTTCATCAGAACAGTTGTTCAAAACAAAAGGAAAATATTGCAGTGACGCCATCTAGTGGACTCTGAAGATAATGACACTGTTTCATGAAGCTTCCCAAGACGTCATCACTGATTATAACTATAATAACAACATTGTTATATTGAATTTAAAAGGCTACGAATTAAAGTTTATTACATTTAGAAAATGTATTTTTGAAATATTGGAATTCGAATTTCAAACCGGGTTGACAAAAATACATTAATTTTTAAATGCTCAACCCTAGTGTTATCCCAGGTCCAAGGCCGAAAACAAATGTGTTTGAGGTATCCCTTGTGTTGCCTCTTGAGTCAAGGAAGCAACTTCAGAACATGGTTCGTTGCAAAAGGCAACATTTGAAATGTTAAGGTCAACCATTCAATGTTCTAATGGTACTTTATATACTTCAATACACAGCAGTTGTACCTGCGTATCCGGGCCATGGTGGTCTCAGCCACCAGAACCGACTCCTGGTCCGGAAGCAGTTGAATTCCGTTGGGGAATCGCAGGTTCTCCATCAGCACCGACAGTTCTCTGCTCTCCAGGTCGTACTCCAGCACTCTGACGACACAACAACAGTGGCTGCGTCTCTTCACGCGTGACATCACTTCCTACCGTCCGTCTGCAGTGGCCTCCATCAGGAGGTGCAAGTAGTCCCTGCGCTGCCACCTGCTGCTGGAGGAGGTGAAGTAGATCTTCTTCCCGTCCTGCGTCACATCCAGGTCGTTGATGAAGGACAACCTTCTGCCGGCGACCTCCTGACCCCCCGCCACCAGCCGGGTGGAGGCGCCTGCAAACACACCTGTCACTAGTCTACACAGAAGAAGAGCGTCAAGGTCACACGCTCACCTGTGTTCGGGTCCATCTCAAAAATGCCCAGGTATGCATCGGCTACAAACAAAGTGCCATTAGGTCCAACTCTGATGCCCAGAGGTCTCCCACAGGTGGGCTCCTCCTCCAGAGACCCTGTAACAGTGCAGACGAAAGTCACACTTAGAATCGTCTGATGACACATCATGGACTTCAGTAATCGAGAGCTGGGGGTTCAGAAGGTAACCCCCTAATAAACCAAGGACAACTGTACTACACAAGATGTCAGAAACAAACAAAAACAAACAAAGGTTTGTGTCTTTTCGTTTACACTATTGTAACAGTTTATTTTGTGTCTAAACAAGAAGGATCTTCTCGCCTGCAGTTCATACAAAACTCTGCAGCCAGAATTCTGAGCCGCTCTAGTAGAAGAACTCACATTTCTCCTTCAAACTCTTCACTGGCTGCCAGTTTCTTTCAGGATCATTTTAAAATTCTGGTTCTTACTTTCAGATCTATTCATGGTCAGACCTTCCATCAGTGATCTGATCCAGACTTACACCCCAGCTCAGGCTCTGAGGTCTGTGGATCAGAATCTA
Source organism: Callionymus lyra (assembly GCF_982586985.1). NCBI lineage: Eukaryota > Metazoa > Chordata > Actinopteri > Syngnathiformes > Callionymidae > Callionymus > Callionymus lyra. The sequence goes on from NC_141828.1 coordinate 6,050,795, forward strand.
CTGATGGTTCCTGAAGTTCCGGACCAGAGGAGAGAAATCCTTCCAGACTGTTGCTCCTAAGCTTTGTTCAAGCGCTTTGTTATCCTGGTCTAGAAAGATCTTTACAAATAACTATTACTTACTTACTAAGATATGTAGGTCACTGTTAAAGGTCATTAAGGTCAGACATCTCACCACAGGGTGGTTTTCCAAGTCGTGCCAGAGTGAAGATCCTGCGACCGATCAGTTTCACTATTTTGCCGTCAGCTGTTCCAGTGAACAAAACATCTGCAGAGAGAAGAACACTTAGAACACAATGATACACACACACACATATATACACACGCACACGCACACGCACACGCACACACACGCACACACACCTCCCACTGCTGCAATAGACTCCGGCCCAATGAGCTGGTCCTTGAAAAGTCTCTCAGCCTCTCGTAGTCTCAGGTTGGGGGCCCAGCTGCCGGACATTATCGGGGGCTCCTTCAGACTGCAGCACAGAAGACCACCAGCAGGTGGCGTACACAGAACATGAAGGTCCGACACACCAAAAAGCTCCTGAACCCCCTCTTCTGTCAGGGCCTCACCTGAAGACGTCCGGCTGGATGGGGGACTCCAGGACCAGCGTGATGACGAGCAGTGGCAGCAGCACCAGACCCCCCAGAGACAGCAGCGTCACCTGGAAGACTTTCCCGCTGTAGGTTCTGCAGCACAAGGACGTCAGACCTTGTGAAGTCAAACTAAAACATGGATGTCATTGGATGCTTTTAAATGATAAACATGTTCTCTTGGATGGTTTCACTTTCATTTGGCTTCGTTGGGAACTGACCACTGACCACTGCCAGCTGGAGATCACAGAAGAACCAGGAGGTCACAGAAGAACCAGGAGATCACAGAAGAACCAGGAGATCACAGAAGAACCAGGATAAGACAGAAGAACCAGGAGATCACAGAAGAACCCATTTGGGCTCCACAGGAAGTGACGTTACTGTCAGATCAACGCTAGCTTCTGATGTGTAGCGTTGACTTCATGTTGTTCCACATTTTATTCATGTGTTAAATCACATTTATTTTAATGCACGTTTCGGAACCAGCGGCGTCACGTGATCGCCGGTTCCGCGCTTACCCGGTGCTCTTGTGTCGATGCCCCGGCAGGTCGTCGGTGATGATTTTGGGTCGATGGTGCCGCCGGAAGCGAAGCCCCGCCCCTTCATTCATGCTGCCCCCCGGTCCGGAACGGTACCGTCGTCCTGACCCAGTTCACGTGTAGCCGGGTAGTAGGTCAGGGATCCAGCGGTGCCGCCGAATCATCCTCCAAACACCGTTCGATTGGACTTCCGGTTTCCTTTCACAATAAAATACTACGTTCATAATATCATCAGAATATTGCTGCGGTTCACATTTATTCAGCGTCAGTTAAAATACAGTTAATAAGAGAGAAAACATAGAAAAGCAGTTCGATATGGTAAAGAGAAAGTATAAAGGTTATTATGCAGTATTAAATGATGACCAGCAGAGGGCAGCAGAGAAAATTTAACGCCATTATTTAGGAATTTACTGATACAAATGTACAAACTCGGAATCATTTTAAGGTCATTTGTTGCAGATCATTTTATATTTGTTTCAGAGTTTTGCAGTTCTGGGCCACAGTAGTATTTTTTTCCACAAGCATCTGTGATAGTTTGAATACGTCTCGCATACATGTATATTTGACAATAAAAGAACTTGAACTTGAACGTGTCTAAAATATTGTGAATTAAATGAATGGTTACAAAAAAAATGGTTCAGGAAACTCAAATGTGGCGATTTTTAAAATAAGTTTAGTTAGAAACACTTTCAAATATTATTTGGTTTTATATCCGTTTTGTAGTTGTACCATAGATGGATATGTTATGTATCTTTGTTATTTTCAGTCATTGGTTGTTTGTTTTTGTCTGTTTAGTATGTTGCAGTTTATGAAGGACGATAAATGACTTATGTGTAAATACATGTCAAAATGTATAAATAAATGTATAAATGTATGTATAAATACGTAACAAAATGTATAAATGTATAAATAAATGCTAATATAAAAATATCAAAATGTCAAAAAAAAAAAAAATTACTTCTGATTTAATTTTTGTCAAAGAATGGAGCTATTTTACGTATAATACACATTTCTAAATTTTTAAATGCTGACTTTTATTCATACATTTATACATTTTGTGACGTATTCGTACATTTTATACATTTATACATTTATTTATACATTTATTTATACATTTATTTATACATTTATTTATACATTTATACATTTATTTATACATTTTTACATTTATATATACATAAGTCATGTCATTTATCGTCCTTCATACATTCTTTGACAAAAATTAAATCAGAAGTCATATAAATATATGACTGATCATCATGTTCATTTTGACATTTTGAGATATTGTTATTTATCCAAACATTTATTTATACATTTATACATTTTGTTTCGTGTTTATACATTTTGTTACGTATTTATACATTTTGTTACGTATTTATACATTTATACATGTATTTATACATTTATACATTTATTTATACATAAGTCATTCATCTTCCTTCATACATTCTTGGACAAAAATTAAATCAGAAGTCATTTATTTATTTTGACATTTTGAGATATTGTTATTCATCCAAACATTTATTAATACATTTATATAGCTTGTTTCGTATTTAAACATTTATTTATACATTTAAACATTTATTTATACATTTATACATTTATTTATAAGTAAGTCATTTATCGTCCTTCATACATTCTTGGAAAAAAATTAGATCAGAAGTCATTTATTTATTTTGACATATTGATATTTATCCAAACGTTTATTAATACATTTATACCTTTTTTTAACGTATTTATACACTTTGTTACGTATATATACATTTATTTATACATTTATACATTTATTTATACATAAGTCATTTATCGTCCTTCATACATTCTTTGACAAAAAATAAATCAGAAGTCATTTATTTATTTTGACATATTGATATTTATCCAAACGTTTATTAATACATTTATACCTTTTTTTAACGTATTTATACACTTTGTTACGTATATATACATTTATTTATACATTTATACATTTATTTATACATAAGTCATTTATCGTCCTTCATACATTCTTTGACAAAAAATAAATCAGAAGTCATTTATTTATTTTGACATATTGATATTTATCCAAACGTTTATTTATACATTTTGTTACGTATTTATACATTTATACATGTATGTATATATAAGTCATTTATCGTCCTTCATATTTATTATCCTTCATAAACTAACACGTAAAATAATAAACTATAAAACTAGAGCTGCTAATATCGCGATACTTCCCAACGCTGCCACGTCAAGGGGCGGGATCTCGCTGACTTCCGTGTTGTCATACATCGGAATCGAAAAACAAGTGAAATCGAGGCCAGTTGAGCGACGTTGAAGTCGGTGCACGGGATGTCTGTCGGACCTGGTGCCAGAACCAGCAACACGGAGCCATGGGGAGGCTTCGAAGATCAGATCCTGCAGGTCAGTGCGTTTGTTACTGGACACAAGCAGCGACCGAGCTAACAGTGAAGCTAACATGCTAACAAACGTTGATTTCAGCGAAAGTTGTTCATGTCACGTAACAACACTGTTGAAACTTGTTTTACGTGTAAGTGCAGGTATTTACAGAGCTGAAGATAATAAACAACCAGAGGTTTTCAATGTAGAATATCGCATTTTCTGACTTTTAAAGAGGTTCACTCAACTATACACACAAAACTAACAATTCAAGTATTTGTATTTGAAACAACTCAAAATAGTTACACACCATTTGTCTAAATTATTGCTTGCAATCATCTGGTTACTAATGTTTTAGTTTTTTTTCTGGTTGTGTTGTTGTGATGACGCCATCAGCTCAGGTGATGTCACTGATGGCTTCATCCTACTCACTACCACGTCAAAATAATAATAATAATAAATCGAGTATTAGAGGGTCATCTCTCTAGATAAGACCAAGGACACGTGTATTGATAATACAGGAATGCAAAAATGTATTTTTTAAATAACAATTAATATGCAAAAACTTCATTTCACATGTATTTATTTTCTTGCGAATTCAAAATGTAAATAACTCTCTTTGAATTCAGCGAGTTAATGTTAAGAGTGTAACAGTTTTTCTTTTATGTGCACAACACTTTAAAATAATGAATTAAAATAAACCCAGTATATCGTTGTTCATACAGTATCGCAATCATTCATTTTCTTTACTGCTGGGGGGGTTGTAGCCTATCCCACATTCTACAGACGAGAGGCAGGGGACACCCTGGACAGGACGCCAGGCTGCAGGGCACTCAAAAATACACAACCATTCACACACACACTCATACCTATGGACAGTTTCCACAAGTTCCCAATAAACCTCTCTGTGTCTTCGGACTGTGGGAGGAAACCGGAGTTCTCCGAGTAAACCCACGGCACACGGGGAGAACATACTAACTCCACACAGAAATATCACAGGTCTGCTCCCTCCTGACCTGGAAGTGAACCGGCAACCTTCTTGCTGTGAGGCTGTCGAGCTCCCAGTATCACATTATATTGCAATATATCGTGCCGTTGTCCCTGTATCGTGATACTTATCATAGATTGTTGCCAGTACACTACTCTCTTCTGTCAGTTCAAGAAGTTTTAACAAACCTTTTGATATGTTTAAGATTACGTCGTTACACATGCAATATACTCGGTGAACAATTGTTTAAAACGAAGTGATTACATCATGGCTCTTGATGTCCGTCTCAGGGCGGGTCGGGCTCAGCGGTGATCGACATGGAGAACATGGACGACACCTCGGGTTCCAGCTTCGAGGACATGGGTGACATCCATCAGAGGTTGAAGGAGGAGGAGGAGGTGACGGAAGAGGCGGCGGCCACGGAGGACGACAACCCCGACGACGGACAGTTTCTGGGAATCAAGGGAATCAAGGGTCAGCTGGGTCGCCAGGTGGCGGATGAAGTAGGATAACTCGCCTCTTGAAGTCTTGTACACACACACACACACACACACACACGCACACACGCACACACACACACACTGATCTAGCGATGATTGTTTGCTGCTGGTTCTAGGTCTGGCAGGCAGGAAAGCGTCAGGCCTCCAAAGCCTTTAATTTGTACGCCAACATCGACATCCTGCGACCGTACTTTGATGTGGAGCCGGTCCAGGTGAGAAGCAGGTACGTACCACGGTCTCTACCTCCAGCTGTTCCCACTGTAGCACGAGTGTAACATCAGTTTCTCCTCAGACTCATCGAGTCCATGATCCCTGTCCGGATGATCAACTTCCCCCAGGTAAGCCTTCAGATACACTGTACTTGCATACAGTTATTATGGAAACATCTAATCTAGAGATGACTATCTGTTGACTCGGGGGTTTCTTCTCGGGACCCAAAGTCTAAATTTCAACTTTTGATTTTATCCTCAGAAAATTGCAGGAGAACTCTACGGTCCGCTGATGCTGGTTTTCACACTCGTTGCTATTTTACTGCACGGCATGAAGACCTCGGGGACCGTCATCGTGAGTAGTTGTGTTTGTGTCCTAGGTACTGGTCTAACCAAAGAGATGGTGTCATTTAAAAATGTCTGATAATTACACTAATACTGTAATCTTCTCTTCAAGATCGGTACTTAGTTCGAAAAGTACTAACAATATGTTGCTTTAGTAAAGGGGGTTGAAAGAGATGAGTGACTGGATCACGAGTGTTTGAGTAGATCATAATTTAGTCTTACTTCCTTGTATATACTGAGCCGTGTTGCCATAGCAACCGAGCTTAGCAAGCTGCTTTTTTTTCTTTCAACACATATAATGCACTACATTAAACCCATAAATAAACCCATAATAAAGTAGTATGAATTGTGAAATGAAGTCCAATAAAATAAATGGAGAAAATAATACAAGTTACTCGCAAATTCACATTTTAAAGCTTCATTATATTCAATTTATTAGATTTCTTTTTTTAATTGTCATCTTATTTGTGTAAGAAAGCTAATTTACACAAATCTGAATGATTGATATTATGGATATTATTAGGTTCAGGTATCCTTTGTATCAATTTATATTCTTATTTATTTATTATTTATGCTGTTATTGATCAGTTTGGACTTTGTTTACACTCGAAGACTGGAAATCTAATTTCTCAAAATGTTCCCAAGGGATGAATAAAGTTCTATCCAACCTAGTTAACTGGTTTATGATCACTGGCTGGTAAACATCAACAATGTACCAGGTTAATATTTTAAACCCCTTTTTTCATTTTCTTTTTTTACATTAAATCTGAATTAGTTTCTTGATCCATTTAAACTGGTTTGTAAACATGAAGATTTCTTCATACAAAATCCTAATTTTTCCTTCGAACACACTAAAGTAATCTTGAAAAAACATGTAATTTGTAAATTGTATTTTAAGATTGACCCAAATATTACCTCCGTAAAGTAAAGTCCTTCTAATCCCGAGAGAACTCGAGCAGCTGTTGTCATGAATTGTTTACGAGCGGCGTTTGTGTCCCAGAGGGAGGGAACGTTGATGGGAACAGCCATCGGCACCTGCTTCGGCTACTGGCTCGGCGTCTCCTCGCTGATCTACTTCCTGTCGTACCTGGTCAACGCTCAGATCACCATGTTACAGATGATGTCACTGCTGGTGAGACGGACTGTGGATGTTGACTCGTGGACGGACACGGAGCTTGACACGTGTCTCGTGTGTCCTCAGGGTTACGGTCTGTTCGGTCACTGCATCGTCCTCTTCATCACCTACAACATCCACTTCCACTTCCTCTTCTACTTTCTCTGGCTGCTGATTGGAGGACTGTCCACCCTGCGCATGGTCTGGAGTCAGTTTCAGACGTGTTCGCCCCAGAACTGTCCTCTGATCTATTTTGACGTGCAGGTCTCGGCTCTGTTGTCCCGGACCGTCGGCCAGACCCCTCGCCTGCTCCTCTGCGGAACCGTCTCCGTCCTCCACATGCTGTCCCTGCTGTACCTGCACTTCGCCTACCATCAGATCGTCGAAGGTGTGTCACTTCGAGTGGCCGTTCCATCATCCCACAGACGTGTCATCTCTGTTTCTCTCACGCTCAGGACTGCTGGACACCCTCGAGGGACCCAACTTGTCTCCGATGCAGCGAGTGGCTCGCGACGTTCCCGGTCCGACCCTGAACGCCACGCTGCAGTCCCTGGGGGTCTTGATGAGTCAAGCAGCGACGCACTGAGACTCAAACCTTTTTAAAATCACAACCATCTTTTATCATCGTATTTATTGTTCAGGACTCGAGTAAAACAAATGTATGTCGGTAATAAATATATATGTCCAACTTGTCTCACTGTACCTGCAGCGAGAATTCTAACCCGCTCTAGTAGAAGAACTCACATTTCTCTGATCCTTAAAACTCTTCACTGGCTGCCAGTTTCTTTCAGGATCAACTTTAAAATTCTGGTTCTTACTTTCAGATCTATTCATGGTCAGACCTTCCATCAGTGATCTGATCCAGACTTACACCCCAGCTCGGGCTCTGAGGTTCTGTGGATCAGAATCTACTTATGGTTCCTCGCACACGACTCAATACCAGAGGAGAGAAATCTTTTCAGGCTGTTGCTCCTAAGCTTTGGAACGATCTTCTCTCTCTTTGCGCTTGATGGATCTACTGACTCCTTTAAGAAACATCTTAAGACGTTTCTATTTGTTCAGGCTTTTCCTTGATTTTCTGGAACTCCTGTGTTGTTCTCAGTATTATCTTGATCTTTAAAGTATGTACTTTTTTGAGTATTGTTTTGATTGTTTAAGCGCTTTGTGACCCTGGTCTGGAAAAGCGCTATATAAATAAATATTACTTACTTACTTACTTAAATTATAATCAATGTTTGATCAAAGTCAGAAGCACCAGGTTAGGAGACCACACTGTCCTCTCTCTCTCTCTCTCACACACACACACACACACACACACACAGTATATCATGTTCTGGTGTCAAAAACAACTAGTTCACGTAACTGACAAAACCAGTCTGATAATTCAATTATTTATTAAACAAATATGTCCAATTAATAAAAAATAGAATCACACTCTCCTGTACTGTCTGTAAATAAAATTGCATTGTATTGTCTCCTCTCCAGTCATGGACTAGTTAAAAGTCAAAAGTTACATTTAGTTTATTGTAAGTGCAGCCAGTGATATATAGAGGAAACTCTTTTGACAAACTTGATATTACTGTTAATAAGTTATTGAAAAAGGTCTTTATTGTAATGTAAAAATGTACTTTAGTTGACTTTATCACTTCAAGATTCAAGAGAAGCTTTATTCGCCAGGTTTTATATACATGGAATTTTCCGGGTTTGTGGACGACTCAGGAATCGGTAACAAAAAATAAGAATAGGGATAAACAATATGTATAAAATATACAAGAGAACTAATAATAATACAAATAAACACAGTGCAAAAACCGTCAAACAGGGCAATGAAAAAAGTATAAATAGTATGTTGGGGATTAACGGAGGGGAAGAAAGAAAGTGAAACATTTACCAAAAAATGTAGTATTTGTTGACAAAAGAGTTGAGGAGTAATTGACAATAAAATAAAGGATGATCACGATATTGAAGAGTTGATCAATGGATAGTTTTCAATAACACCAATATTGACCAACAACTAACGGGGAAAGCGTCGAGTCGGAATTCAGATCCAAGAGTAAAGTGAGGTTTTCCTTTTAGCTCAGTTCCTTCTTTAAGACGAATTTTCTACAGTCTTTTCCTCTCTTCACACCTGTGGGATCAAGATGTTCTTCTGTTTCGAACGACACAGTTGTTGCCTCTGCATACCTTCTTCTCCTGTCCTTATCCTTCATTCCCTTGTTTCTAAAAAATATCTGTTTATTTATTATCGAATAAGAGAATAGCTTTTATTAAAAAATTAAGATGGAATAGTTAGGCTTAGTTAGTTAACTACCCATAATATGGC